>NW_017257632.1:2540905-2546759 GCF_001594055.1 Mycetomoellerius zeteki
TAGAGCAAAAAATTAGCAAAAAAATAGCCCTTCAAGAATATGTACTTGATTTTTCATTTGCTGCTTTTTTTCTTTGTGGCTGTGCTAACTTTGATCTTAAGCTAGCACAGCCATGGGTTTTAGCGAATCGGCTGGAGCAAAAAAATCGGGAATAGAGCAAAAAATTAGCAAAAAAATAGCAAAAAAATGTGGTATAGGTCGCGTTTGATTGTGCTGAAGTGGCTGTGCCAGCTTAATAGACGTAATTGACAAGACGGTGCTAAATTCCCGTCCCGAACTACATTCTTGGCAGAGTGGTTAGTTAGTTAAATTAGTTAAATAAAATCATTATTTATCTCAAATAATATACAGATCAATTTCTCTCGTTTTTCATAGAATGGATTTTTATGCAATGTGATGCAACGATATCTTTAAAACTGGTTGCAAACTGGTTGCGCTTAATCAGTGCAGTATAAAGGAATACATAATATACACGATATAAAAAAAAACTTATGGCGTAAATGAAGATTTTGTTTTTATTTGTTTAATAGGTAAAAGTAAGAAGTGTGTGATTTTAAGATATCGTAGTCTTTGAAAATTTATTTTACAACTCATAAAACTAAAAACAATTAACCGTATATAACAGTTATAACATATTGCCATAAAAATATTTATTATACCATATATATGTGGGAAAAAAATGCTGCCATTTCTTATAGTGCACTTGACTTGAAAATGTACTTAACTTGAATACCGAAATAATAATAGCGATACTAAACGCTTCGACAAGGGAAACATTTTTTCTTACTTTTCCTGCATATTTTGTTGGATTTTCTGTGTACTTTATAAAGCAGCTGAACGATTCCGCTACCTGAACCTTCGAAGGCGTAAAGGCGTGCGGTATTTCTTTAAAGATTTAAATACACTATGAGAAAGAGAGAGAGAGAGAGAGAGAGAGAGAGAGAGAGAGCAAAAGAAAAAAGAGATAGATAGAAAGGAAAAAATATATATATGTGTGCGTGTGTGTGTGTGTGTGTGTGTATTGTAAGTCTGAGAAGCTCGTTTTAAAAGCCTGCTTTAAATTTTTGCAGGTCCGTACAGGTTTGCTCTTGCTCCAGAAAATATTTCTTTAGCCTGTGAACATTATTATGACTTAACAATACCGCAGTATACATACAAATTCGTCTCTAAAAACCCATATAATCGCCTGCGATTTTTTTTATGGATTGCTCTGAGAAACGTAGCCTTCAAATCTTTATCAAGTTTAAGCCTCGAGATTTTCATTTTGTCATGAATCTAATTCTTAAATATCTGGAACAAGTACAACAATGTTTCTTTCATGTATTTTTCTTTCAGATTGATACGTTTCTTGTTCTATTTAAACCTGAGAAATTTGTGACATTCTTAAGTAATCACAAAAAATTAAAAATATAGAATTATACTACTGAAAATGCATAAAAAATCTCTCTCACGTTCTTCCATGTTCAAATAGATTTTCTACAGGTCATTATATTTTGATATATAATAAAAAATAAAGTCGAAGTTAAAATTTTTCGGCGTTAACAAAACGTCCATAATTGTCTTAAATCTCAAACAGTTACGAAGATTTATAAATGCGTTCATAATGTAATTGTTCATAGTACAAAAGAAAACAAGATGGCAAGAAGAAAGTTTGTTCATATTTATATTCAAGTTTCTTTCTTATCTATAAGATGCATTAGAATACGTTCCTAAAATTCTTATATATAACTTATTTCAAATTCAATCTGTATATGTATGTATTATTTCTCTTTGACAGATTTTTCATCTTTATCAATCACCGTAATAGATTTAAAGACGCTGAGAATTTGGAAATTCTTGCAAAATATTCACGACAAAGATTCAACAGACAGATTAGATTTAGATCGGTATGACTCGTTCGACCGTCGCGACGTAAGGTGCAACCCACGTGCACACCGTGACATTCCAATCGTGACTTGCAATCTGCATTCGTAACTTCGTATCTACTC
The DNA here is from genome assembly GCF_001594055.1 of Mycetomoellerius zeteki. Classification (NCBI taxonomy): domain Eukaryota; kingdom Metazoa; phylum Arthropoda; class Insecta; order Hymenoptera; family Formicidae; genus Mycetomoellerius; species Mycetomoellerius zeteki. Next base: position 2,542,894 of record NW_017257632.1, read on the forward strand.
CGACCAATGCCCGATCTTTTACGCTTATAATCTCCTTTTAACGGCGTACACGGTATGAATAAGAACTCGCTAAGTAAAGCGGCTCGTTGAAAGCGCGATAATTGCAATACCGTTAGCTCATGTTTATATAATTATAGACTTTTAAAGATTTAAAGCAAATACGTTATTGTAAGCTCTGGGCTTGTATCACTGTTTGTTGACCAAACAGAAAGAAATATAATTTTTCAATATCAGATTTAATCGTTTATAAGATAAAAAGCATCGTTTGTATATTATTCATAAAGCAATGACCGTTAAATTAAAAGGTTGATAAAAGTTCTTTCCTTCCGAATGAAAGAAAGACGTCATGTTACGCGTCATGCATTCTGTAAGTTTGATCTTTGTAGTAACTAATTACATTGAGAGAAAAGTTTTTAGTATTTGTGACTATAATTACATGTTACCATAATTATGATTATTACTGTAATAATGTTAGTAATAACCATATATACGTTTTATAAACTATATTACGACTGCATTCGGAAACATCACTCGAATATTCCCGTGTATCGTTTTATCCTTGTTGTTCACCCAATGTTAAACAAGAATAAGATGATACACGAGGGTATCCAGGTGATGTTTCCGAATGTAGCCTAGGTGGAGCGATTTTTTTACCTCTTGTTGTACATATATTTTCAGAAAAGGGCGTACAATGATGAATTCTGACACATATACACACACACACGTGGAAATTTTTAAATAAATATCTAGTCCTGCTAAAAAAGAGTCGTTTCATTCATCAATATATAATAATATATATAATAATAACATAACTAATAATAATAAATATATATGTAAGAATAATTACAATTTGTAATTATTTTCAGTGATAACTGTATACGTATATTTGATAGAATTATACATATAGTTATTATTACTAACATTATAATAGTAATAACCGTAATAATGGTAACATGTAATTGAGGGATTGGCGGAATAAAGGCGGAATAAACAATTCTACTTAGGCCCTTTTTTCGGAGATTAGCGCAAATAAACAAAGAATTGATGTTGCTTACATTAGTTAAATATGAAGTATAATAGTTAAATACGTTTCGATTGTTTCGATTGTCCTATGGTGGTGAAAATGATATAATCTATGGAAAAAGTGCATAAATGATTTAAAATCATTAATGACATTTTTACCAGAGACTGAACGAAAATGGTACAACAATAATGTGTTTTCATTACAATATATTTATGTTAAAAAATCTTACGAAAACTCGTCAGATGATTGAACATTATTTCAATTTATTTTGTACAAGTAAAAGTAAAATGTATTTGCAATTCATAATCTTTTCTTCCTGTCGATTCTTATAATATTATGATCAATATTCGGAAAAAGGGACTAAGTGCATTTTTTAAATTGCAAATAACTTTTTAAATATTGATCATAATAGAGAAATATTATAATATATAACTTCTCAAAGACATTATATAAATATACATTTAATATTGTTCCCATTTGTGGTATAATAAAAAAGTAACAAGTTATTTTAATTTTTATCAAAATCAAGATTTTGTAATTAGGCCTTTATTCCGCCAATCCCTCAATTATAATCACAAATATAAAAAAAATTTCTTCAATGTATATTTAATTTATTGCAAGGTGAAAAAGAGAAAATCTATTCGGCACTACTGCTACTTGCTGCGCTCGAGTTTAAATGATTCCACTGATAAAGTGCTGATGCATGCCATCGCAATGGCTCTTCTTACATAGACAATCAGTCGTGTATTGGTGATATTGAATTCGCGATGCACCCGTGATCGCGTGCTGGCGAACGCGCATTTCGCGATGCACGAAATGAGAAGAATCGACGAAAATGCGGACGATGTCGTCGCAGACGTACTTATAAAATGTGTTTGATCGATGGAAGAGCAGGCGTTACGTTAGTATCCCGGAAGCCAAATAAATTGATCAACTTCACAAAATAAAAAAATAGAGAAAATTGGTGAAGTTACAAGCTAATCGCACACGCTCCGGTGATGAATCAAGAATCTATTTAACAAATCGGAGTTGGCTGAAAGAGACCTTATCTCGAAATCAAAACGAAAAGATCGGGGGTTCTTCTCTAACCCTCCTCCCCTCCGCGTGATGCCACACAAAAGACTCACTGAACCGCGACACGAGCGAAAATGTGTCATTACCGCGCAAATTACGATGCCGGCGCTTCCATCCTGCGTCCCCCCCGATATAATTGCCGTGAATTAGCATCGATCGATGGACAGCCTGTGGAGAGATGTCGGCGGTATATCGCGGGGACTTGTGACTACTAACACTGCAATCGCGTTTCTCGGAGCGTAAATTACATGGGGGTTTTGGAAGAGCTGAAATACTCTCTGAACAGTGCAGATTCAGAAACTAGGATTCCTCCGATATTTATTACGATTATTATAAGACTATAAAAAGTAATTTGCGCAGCCAGTTCCCTGCTCGTTGTCTGATGCAATCAGTATTTTTTGATATCGCTAGGATCAACGAATTAATTAAACACATTGAAAAATCTACAGATCGCATTGGATTTCAGTATAGAAATTTGACGCATTTTTATTCGTAATTTTTTTACTCCGTGCATTTTGATGTATGTACAGTTAAATATTAACTTGTGCACAGTAAAGGACTGGCAAACAAATCATTGTGTAAAAGTTAAACTAATAAAGATCGAAACGTCTATTTGTTAGATCGTATTAAATCGGAAATATTATACTAAGATTTGTCACATTAGGAAAAGTGTAGGCTTCCGTGCTCTTTATATTAAATTGTTTAAATTACTAGGGTTGGACCATACAGGACATAGAATTTCTAGTAATTTACTAAAACGCAAGCAATCCAGTAGGAAAGCATACATCGTGTGCCGCAGGCTTTATATAATTTTCACCTCGTGTCAAGGTACACAATCGCCAAGCGTGCTCGGTTGATCTCATTTGATTCATTCATCTCACAATTCGCGGGGCAGGCACGAAGCTTTAATCGATCGCCCCCGATTCCATCGGGATGCGAGCCACCGCGTGAATTACAGTGTCGGGCGCGACCCCGGAGAAGTGTAATAATCCTCAACGGCACGTGGCAGCCCGGCTTACGGATGATTTATGTATGTATACACGAAGATTGAAAAGTACTTACTTTGACAGCTGGCGACTCCCAGAAGGACGATTAGCAGCAGGGTCCTCGTCGACTTCATTTTCCACGGAGGTTGTTTCTGCAGCTGTCACAGCACACTTATTAAGGTTACTTCGCTCTTTCAAGAAGAGTTTCCAAGTCACTCGGAGAATCACGGCGGCCCTCCGATAAAACGAATCGACGAACTCCAAAGAACGAGAGTTACGAGAGAAAAGGAAGCCCTCGGTTCACGATTGTCCCGCTTCCTGTTCTCCTCACCTTTTATTTCTTTCCGTCTTCGCGAGACGAAACGGAGCGTGCAGGCACTTTTCGCGTTAATTTCACCATGCAGAGGCGAATAGATACCGTTCCACGACTCCCAGCGTTACGCTGGTTTCCTTCGATAACGGCACGACGACGACCGCCGCGTGCGGATTGTCTTCTCAGAGAAAAAAAAAAAGAGACCGAGGGTGAGTGGGAAAAAACTCACCCTTTACTTTTAGATTTCTATCGCCAGTGTGCGAGGACTAGGAAGAACCGTGATATTCTTTCGGCTCATGCGTGCGAACGATTGTGCCAACTAACCCTTTCACGAGAGGATTAACAAACACGCGCGGAAAATTGGCTGGCAACCGGCCAGTGTCGTCGGTTTAGATACGTGGGATGAAGCGAAGGCGACCGCACGACACAGCGGCTCACAGACGAATGCCACCGAACCGAAAGGCGAGAG
>NW_017257632.1:2546839-2554202 GCF_001594055.1 Mycetomoellerius zeteki
CTCTTCCGTCGCGCCGCGCCGCGCCGGCCGGCGCCGCAGTCTCCCTCCTTATCCCCACTACGTGCGTCGAGCGCGCGTGCGGTCGACGCATCAATTACGTTTGAATCAGAGCCGACACACACGACTCGGTCTCGAAAAATTTTGCTCGTCCAGGATGCGCGCGTTCCCTTTCTTTGATTATATGTTAGTTTTGAAGAGAAGAGAGAGAGAGAGAGATTCTTTTTGGGAAATAATATTTATACTTTTACAGTGGAATTATTTCTTAAGTTGAATTGAAAATTATTAAAAAAGAGAGTTAGCTAAAAAGATATTGTTATATAAACAGAGGAGTCGGTAAAATACACATTTTATATAATATTATTTTCAATACGATCGATCCCTAATTGAGGGAATGGACGGAATAAAGGCACAATTCTACTTCGGCCCTTTTTCTAGCAATTAGCTTTTTCATGTAATATTGATCGTAATAGAAAAGTATTGTAACATGTAACTTCTTAAAGACATTACATAAATTCATTCGATACTGTACTCATTTGTGTATAATAAAAAAGTAGCAAGTTATTTTAATTTTTATTAATATCAAGATTTTACAATTAGACCTTTATTCCACCCATTCCCTTAATTATAATTATATAGTTCTTAAAATACTTAGATTAGCATTAAATTACTAATATCTTTCTAAGATATTATGTATTAAATTGACAAGCAATTTAATAATTTTCATATTCATATTGGCATCAAAATTATTAAATTGCTTGTTAATTATTTAATATGTGATACTACTACTCTGTTATACTGTTCACGATTGCGTTCCAAGAAAAAGAAATTTCGGCACACTGTTTAAAGAATTGGAAAAGCATGCAAATTCACACCGAAATATTTAAGCACTAACATGCTTTGTAGAGGTCATCCGCTTTGATCGAATATAGAATTTTTTTATTCAAGATTATATTTATTCTCATCACAGTCCAAATTCGTATTATAATTGTTTATAAGTAACTATACTTCTGAAAATATTTATAATTCCTCCTTTCTCTCTCTCTCTCTCTCTGTCTTTCTTTCTTTTTTTCTGAACAAAATCTACCAGGAAATATATTGATAGTACGTATGTGAAATGGTTTGGAAAACAAGTTACCCACTCAAAATGAGCTTCAATGATGCGTAAACGTTTTAGAAAAAAATATTTCCAATAGAGGTATTGTATCTATTGATGGACTAGCAGGAGAATTTTTGTCTAAAATCCAACTAAGCGACGGTAAATATTTTAATGTGATTCGCATATAAATAGTTGCAATATATAAAATAATTGTATTACTCTTTCTCAACTGTAAGCATACAAATTAATGTCAACACTCGTAGGCGTAGTCAAAAGGAGTAAGGGGTCTTGGTGTCTCTTAAATCTTATGAACATAAATAATTAAAATCGCTTAAACAGACTATGCTTAATGATTAGTTAATTAAATATATGTGATTTGTAATTTATATATATTTGCTGGTAATTCATTAAAAATAATCATATAAAACAAAACAAATCTAGTAGATATCCAATTCATATCACTCGACTATTCCACGGGTTCAAAAGTCCCACGTGTCTAATTTATTCCTTCCCTCTCCCTTAAACAAAATCCTGGCTACGTCCATGTCAACACTCAAACTATCAACATTATATACAATATTATCGATTAAATACGCAGTGTATTTTATGATCTTACATTTGTGATCTTATATTCAATTTATAATTCATTAATAACCATAAGCGAATAAAGAGCAGATGTATAACTATATTTCTGGCATCTACAAATACAAATGAAAGCTTACTTTTTCTTCATATATATATTTTCGAAAAGGACTCTTATAAGGGCTTCTAGTTATGTTATATATATACATATATATATATAAATTATCTTATTATAGCATCTCGATTGAAGGCTGAGTTGAATGGCTCAGGTACGCGTTTAGATGCAACAATGTTGAACGTAGAATGAATGGACGGATCGGTGAATGAACGTACCGGACGCACGCATATGGAGAAGGGGGAGAGAGAGAGCTTCGGATTCCATTCCCATTCCGATCCCAGTCCCATTCTCATTCCCTCAACCCTTCCGATGCGTCTTGTGCCATGAACGAACAACGAGATCGGAATCCATAAAGAGTCCTCCCGTAACTCATTGAACTCCGTCAAACCGCGTTTCCTTTATAATCCTGTTGTATGGTAAAAATAATCGAAAAATAAATAATACTGTTTTTTAATTAAATCTGTCCTCTCAGGAAGCTTAATGCATGATTCAGATGCTGTTTTGTGGCTTACAGAAGATCATATTAAGATTAGCAGACACGAAACTTGTCGTTGGTTCGAGATAGCTCTGCACAGTTGAATATTTTATCTCCTTTCTAAAAGAGGAAAGTAACGAGTTCATCGGGAATCTTGTCTTGGGACGAGGATTCTATCGTTCCTAGATTAACATCTTTTTCGAAAAGAAATCTCGAGTATTTCTTAGAAAAATAATTTAGGAAGCGCGCGCGCGTGGATCGTTAGTATTCAATGGAGAATTACAATAGTTTGCTAAATTTGAATTTCAAACTTGATATTCACAGGGCTAGGCATGTATTTGAAATACTTTTATTTAAAATACTATTTACAATACAAGCGTATTTTGTATTTTTTATTTCAGCGAATCACATAAAAGTATTATTTTTGTATTTAAAATCGAAAGGTTGAAAGATTTTTGTACTTTGTAATTGAAATAATAAGGTTGATTGTTAATATTAGTATTTGAAATACAAAATACTTTCAATCTTTTGTTATTAATATCAAGATACAAAATACAAAATATTTTCATATACTCTGAAAAAACACAAAATACAAAATATATTTGTCTTACCAATACTGTTTTTCAAATAAAAATATTTCAAATACATGCCCAGCCCTGGATATTCATCAGAGATAGGCTCCTTATATTCGCGATAATGGAAAAGACATATACAAAATAATTCATCATGATGTTAATGACCATAGGAGTGCTGACGATCGTCATTTTCGTCATGTTGCACTTAGCAACAAGCTGCGTTCTCAACAGTTTCTCTGCGGTGGTCTCGACAATAGGATTTTTCCTGGTTCCTCGGCGGAACCCGATGAGACTACAAAGTGCTGGATTCGTAAGAAAAGGTAGGAGACTGAAAACACAAACGGTCGCGCGCGGTAACAGGTTACAGACTTGTAGGATGAATGGTGACCTTTTTTTCGCATGGAACTAACTGCCAAAGGGCGACAGTGTGGTTGAACGTTTGCAATGTACGAATTTTCTTGGAATGTTCATTCTTCGTGGTTGGCCAACACTACGAAAAATCGTCACGATATATTCAGTCTTATATTTTCATGTTTAAACCTGCGCGAGCTTAAGATTCTGGTCAAGTTAGATGTTTATCGTGACGTTCTTGTCTTTGTATTTTGGTACCGTTGTCCTTTATTGAGATTGCACGTTTGTCTGTCGCTGCTAATCAAATAAATAATGCATCAAACCTTGTAATCCGTGAAAGTCACGCAATTTATCTTTATGGCAACCTATATTTATGAGTCGAGAAAATAAGTTACATTGTAATAAAAAGGTTGTTATTTATTTCTTCGTGCTTTATTCACACGATGTAACAATTTGCGTTATTTATAAACTCGTTTATTTTCTAATTTATTAATTTTTAAGATACAAGGTCGCGTTATTTAAAATATACAAAAGATATCCGTTGCTGAATCATTTAATTACGTTGCAGATTTCACGGATTACAACGAAAGACTATCGGCTTAATTATCCGACTGATTATTGCACTTAAGCGACAGCCGCTAATTGCAATGCCTTTGTCTCGTTGCATCGCCATCATTATCGTCGCGTGTTTCTATCGTCATCATTATCTAAATAAAGTGAGAGACATTGTTCTTAATGCTGTGAATAATAGCAACCACTGAAACGTTAATAATAAGCAATTGTATATGCGAATAGCCTCTAAATTAAGCTTCAAACATGCGGCATTATTAATTTTAAATACATAATAATACAAATATAGTCGCGTAAATTCAGATGTTACTTCTAATGAAGTCACAATAAAGAATTGCCGTTTATCTTGAGTACCTATATCTATTTCAATCGACAGTATATATAAAATTAAGCGCGTTTTTAAAATTGATTTGTCTTTATTAACGTTTAAAATTTTCTTGAATAAATTTTTAATAAATAAAATAACTTTTGAAATTCAATGATATGTTACGCCAAATTCGTTGGGTGTTCAAAAACTTGCAAATTGATAGAGCTGTTCTTTTCATTTGCTAGCGCATTAAAAGAATTTAAATAACCCTATGTGGGAGAAAGAATTACGTCATTGTAACAGGAAATTTCGAGAAAAGGATGTTTCGTGAAGGCTGAGAGCACGCGGGTGGCATCTTGGATGACGAAGTTCCGGCGATGGCATGCCGTGCCTACCACGAGCACCTGCTACTTATTTTCTCTCATTTTTACCTTCTTTTTTTCCGCTTCCTCTCTTGCCTCTTTCGTTTCCTCTCTTAACTCCCATTAAACGTCGTTCGTCTTCGGCAGGTCGGCTACCGCCCGAAATGAAAGAGTAGGTGTTTGCTAAGGAATTTCTGAGATCGATGACGGGTCTGCACCGGTAACTCGGAAACCTAATTTTTGTCGGCGTAATAGTGCCCGGCCTTTGTGCCTCCAGCGCATAAAAATCTGCGAGTAACGATGACCATTTTGCTTGACGAGCCACATTAGCGCAACGAACGATGGACTTCTTTGATATTTTTAAGCCTGAACATTATTGTTCTTGGGAATTAACCGCTTTAACATTTGTGTTAAATTGCTGAAAAACGAAGGAAAAATTATAATTTGTTTAATATGTTATGAATACTATAGCGGGACGACTTAGTGACATAATTTTAAAACAGTCAATTTCAAATTTTGCATTATATATATAATTACTATGTTCATACACTGAAAAAAGTGCATGTAATTTTACATGAAAATTACATGTTCATGACTGGAAAATTGCCTAAATATGATTGGAAATTTACAATTTCCAGTAAATTTCCAAGCATATTTATATAATTTATATAATTTTCCAGTCATATACATGTAATTTCCATGTAAAATTACATGCATTTTTTTCAGTGTATGTATAAAATGTGTTTCCTATAAAATTTAAAAAAGTATTGAAATAAATCGTAAATAATTTTATGTATATAAGAGAGAGATAGAGAGAGAGAAAGAGAGAGATAGAGAGAGAGAAAGAGAGAGAGAGAGAGAGAGAGAAGAGGCATTAAGTATTAGAAATATGAAATCTGTAGGATTGTTTTCAGACATTGAAAGAACTAAAGCATAGAAATTATTTTTCTGACATCCAATCATCCTTCTCTTATTCTTTAAATCAATTAAAGAATTTGGATCGATATCAAAGCATTTATAAAATCAAGATTTTGTAAAGAATAATCTCAAATTTATAAAATAATCTAAAATAAAATCAACATTCTGTAATTTACCTTACAATTAAAAAACCAGCTTATAGCATCAAAATAGATGCTTGTTATAACGCTCTTATCATAACGCGGAACACGAGCTGCTACTTCGATATTTGGTTTATCAACGTGTCATCGCGGACTTACTTAATTATGAAACTTAACTAGAACGATGTAAACTGATCGGCCCTGCAAGGCTCCGAGCCGCGCCACTTTGGGCTCGCATGGCATCTGTTGCGCGCGCTCCAACGAGCCTTATCTAAATTGTTTTGGCGCCCTCCGGGTCCCATTATGACTGCAAGATTGAAATAATCAGATCGGACGAGTTTGTGCCCAATTATACGCGTGCCATAGCGAGCCGTGGGCCTTGGGGTCTCACGAGGGTTAGAAGTGGACGTGGGCAGGCCAAGGTCTAATTCAGAGGCCTCACGGCTTCCACCTGGCCAACGTGTTCTCATTATTTCTGAATCAGGCCTATACGCTCGGCGCATATTTGTGTACTCCATAAAATAAAGAAACATTATCCGGATAAGGCTGTGCTCAGAACTTGCATGTACAGGGTGTCCCGTAGAATCCGATAAAATACGATAGGATTCATATTCGATCAATCGTAATGCTCGCGAGATCAATGATAGAAAATGATATAAAGTTATAGAAAACGATACAAATTTATAAAAATCCTATCGTTCTCAATCATTCTGTATCAACTTTTTTTTATCAGAGATGCTCCAACATGCGCTAATCATAGCTCCTACTCACTCCAACGAGCGCGTTTGAGTGAGTTGGAGCTTATTGGAGCATATAAGCGCATGCGACACTAACAAGCCTTCAATCTTTGTTTAATTGTCAATGTTTATATATACTTTAGTATTTAATTGCGTCTGTCACATGAGAGCGAAAGATAGAATTGACACATTCACGAACGACTTGCATCAGTCTTTGCGTTTATTATGTAAGTCTAATATTTTATTATTGATTATTTATTATACACGTCTGTTTAATTCGGTTTAGATAATTTGTCATGGTTAAAACTTGGTAATTATAATGAAAATACTTGGACATTACAATTTTCTCACGTCTACATTTCACGAGACACCGCTATACACGTTGTAGAATTTTCCTTAATTTCGTTTTGTTTTAATTGTATGACCAAATTATCTAATTGTAATCTCAATTTTTAATGAATGTTTGCGATATTAAGAAGAATCCGCAATTTAAGATCGAAATGTTTATATTAATATATTATTTGATTGAATAAATTATTTATTACACGCGTATACGTCTTGTGATCAGCTTTCATATGCATTATTATCTTTGATTTATTTTTTTGTTTAATGTTGGCAAAAAATTAAGATGTAATGATGTAACAATAAAGATGTAATAATGTAATTTTCTTGCTGGAAAACGCCCATTGTGTTTTATTAGATGGATACGCATCGCATTCATTTTCGACGCGACGATTTTATCGACCGTTTCGCAAAACAAACACCTAGTTGACCTAGTTTCCATATCGCTAAAATGGAGGTTGGTGCGCTGGTGTACGATGCGGGGTTTCGAGCGGCCAATTTCGATCGATTTTACGAAAAAGGCTGTAATCATTGTAATCATGATGGAATCAGAAAGGTGAAGCATTCCGAAGAATGCGCAGTAGACAATAAAAAGTGATAAATTGATTTGATTGGTCGAAAATGGTCGAAAATACAATAAAATCAAATAAAATGTAATACCGATAGAGTTTGATTGGATCGAAAGTCCATCCCAATCCATCATGCGCAATGCTTCACCTTTCTGATTTCACCACGGCCACAGTATAATACAGTAGCGCAACTCTCTGTCGGCACCTTTGATGTTAGTGTT
>NW_017257632.1:2554541-2555212 GCF_001594055.1 Mycetomoellerius zeteki
TGTGTGTGTGTGTGTGTGTGTGTGTGTGTGTGTGTGTGTGTGTGTGTGTGTGTGTGTGTGTGTGTGTGTGTGCATCTAGAATAAAAATAATCAACTAAAAATGAGATAAAAGAAATTTTAAACTTAATATAACAATAATTCAGAAAACGAAAGTTTTTTCAATATTATGTATATTATAAAATAATATTCTAACACACAATTCCTCCAAATTGGAGCTTTCCGAATATAAACTGTCATAGGTACATAAACGAAAACATTTAAATGGCCCTGTCAGAGAGAACAGAAAAAGGAAGAAGTAAGATAGAAGTTTAGATGGAGTTACTGGGGAACTTACTGATTTCGCGCATGCGCACTCTATTTTTGCCAACATAAAATCAGGAGAGTTGCGCTACTGTATATACTGTGCCACGGCTGTCAAGTTTCACAAGATTTGTTCGCGTCGCAAGCTCCAACATGCTCCAACATACTCCTACTCACTCTGGGTGCCTTCCAACAAGCAATACAGTGCGATACAATGATCATGTCATCTTTGTTTAACATTGGCAAACAACAAGGATGTAATGTGTCACACCGGATGCATTCAGTACTACAACCGCTCACTGAGCGCTCAGTGAGCTCTTGTATCTGTTTGGTCTATATTTTTAGTTCTAACGGAATATACCAATAAGATG
>NW_017257632.1:2555716-2574797 GCF_001594055.1 Mycetomoellerius zeteki
TTGTAGTACTGAATGGCTGCGTTCAGCAGACTCAACAGTTTTGCAACCGTTTTATGATTGTCTGCTGAGATAGGACCATTCTTCTAGATCTAAAAGTATGATCCAATTAGCGCGAAGGAAACTTACAATAGTTGCAAAACAAACGTTCTGCTGAACGCACCCAATGCACCCAGTGTCGCAAGCGTGTCGCAAGCGTTATGATCCAATCAGAGTCGAGCTAGCTTGATGTTGATTGGACCGCAACGCTTGCGACGCTGCGATGCGACTAATGTAAAACCAGCTTTACCTCGGATCTACATTGGCTGCATTCAGCCGACTCAACAGTTGAGTGAGCGTTCGCTGCTATTGACGTATTCTTCTAGATCTAAAATTCTGATTGGATAATCTAAAAGAATACACCAATAAGAGCGAGTGCTCACTCAACTGTTGAGTCCGCTGAATGCGCCCAATGACTGTGTTCCAAATTTACTGCCAACACTTTAAATGCAACAGTTTACGTTACGTGCACTATAGATTTTCAGTACAGGCATTCAATTTTGGAACATAGCCCATAGGTATTTTAAGCCTTAAGCCGTAAGAAATTGACGAATCATAGTCGATTATTCTCCTCGAATTCGACTGTAATTGGTCAGTTTCTTACGACTTAAGGCTTAAAACACCTATTGTAGATCCGGACTTAAGCGCGTTGGAGTGAGTAAGAGCTATGACAGGAGCATATTGGAACATGTTGGAGCATGCGACGCGAACAAACCTTTGAGTTCCTCCTCTGCTTCTGCTGTCTGCACTCAAATGATGAAGGTGTTGATAGGTGTATAATTGAACGTTGAAAGGAAAGAGAGGAAAGATAACAAGGTTACAAAAGTTCAGTACAAGGTGTAAATCTATCTACACCTTCGCTTAACTGCGTGAGATGAAAGATCTCGAAAATCGAATCGAAACCAGAACTAGTCAGAACTAGTCGAACTTTCAACTTGGGAGTCTGGAATCCAGACTCTGGATTAGTCTGGAACCATTATGGATTTTCGTTCATTGTCGTTCCAGAATTCAGTTCATGCTATGCTTTCATGCGAGCGTATCGTAGGATCTCAGGACGAAGAACGATAAAGGAATAGATATTTCTGAAGTCTTTAGATAACATATATATATTTTACTTTAACTCAACCGTATCACGAATAGAGATCATAGGCGTGGTGGACGTTGTGTCTAGTGTCCAACTGTCTAGGTGTGCTCACTGCCCAGTAATGTCAGTTTAACTCGAGTCAGCTATGCCGTCTGGCTGTGGCTAATCGTGAGAGAAGCAAATAGACGCGATTAGCCACATCTATACGCTTGATAATTCGCCAATAATACGACGGGATCGTTCGCCACTACCATTGTTTTTCTTTACGAGGACCGTCGTTTAAACATCATCATGTCGCAAAGCGCGAATTCGAGGATTGATTCGTACATGAATAAATGTCGCGCGTGTATGAAGGAGGGTGTCAAGATGCTGCTCATGTACGATGATAACGTTAGCGAGATCAACTTGCCGTACAAACTCGCGCAGATCACGTCTATCAAGGTAAACGGAAATTTTGGAAATGCAAAACTTTTGTACCTAACCTCAACAAGCGTCTTTAACAAGCAGATTTTTAGAGCCCAGCCTGACCATGATCTTGTCCATAGACATGAGGTCTGTGTTGTTTGAAATTACCAAAAAAGTTTGCATTTAAAATGATATATATATATATATTTTTTCGATGAAGATGAAAAAAGAGAAAGCGAAGATACTGAGTGCAAAAAGTGCAAGCAACTTAACAGACCTATGATTAACATCTCTCTTTAGCACAAAAGATTTTTTCCTCAAGTATCATAGTAATTTAACTTACAAGAGTGTTGCGTAGCATGCACTAATTAAGATTTGCTGCTGCTTCTTTATATAGACTTTCTAAGAAAAATGATTGCTTATGTCGTTATATGTAATTAAGTAAGAGGATTTCTATTTTCAGTCAAAACAGATTTTAAATATTTTGATGTGAATTTATATACATATCCAATTCTGCAAACCGTGTAATGAAAATAGAATCTTTATTTAGTTAAATTTATTCTCATCAGTTCAATTTTAAATTGTTATTAGTATATGTTATTCTTAATATGTTAATAATATTTTTTTTCAACAACAGATTGATCAATTTGATGGATTGCCTAACATGCTCTGTCCAAAGTGTGCATATCGAACGAATGCTTTATATGACTTCAGACTAGAAGTGCAAGAATCAGATAAGAAATTCAGAATGATGCAAGAATCAGACAAGAAATTCAGAATGATGCAAGAAACTAAAATTAACACTCTCAAGGTATAGTGACAGAAAATAAAAACAATATTAATTTGAAGTTTATATCTGTTGAATATGCGTTACACAAGTAAATTTTGAATAATCTACAAACATTGAATAATTTGTTATCAGTCATAAAAATTAATTTATAAATAAGTATTTAAAGGATATAAAATTATCTAAAAGATATCTTTTTGATGTCATTATAATGTTTTTTTTTTTTTTTAGAGAGAACAATTAAATGCTAAGGAAGAAAAAAGTGATGTACAAAAAGATCTATCTTTGGAATTAAATATATCAAGTGATATAAAGTCAGATCCTACTGATACTTTTGAGTTTGTAAACGTTAAAACAACAGATGAAATAGACCAACAACAATATGAAATTGTACCTCAGTTAGTTGAAAATAATGAAGATGATAAAGAGAATGATGAATCACAGTTGAATGATGTTTATTATAATATTATTGAAAGTAACGAGGATCAAATGGATGTTCAGATGATGAAAACTGAATTACCTGAAGACATTTCAAAAATATTAACAGAAAATGTCACAATAATGTATGTACCAAAATCTACGATTGAGTCGATGTCAGTCGAGAACACGTTAACGCTTGATCCGGAGCAAGAAGAAATCATAAATGACAATAATACATTTATCTCTGAAGTGGAAATCTTGACTGAAGAAACTGAAGAAGCCTCAAACAATGTATGCATTTCCAGTCCCGTGGAACCTAATGCAATTAAAAAGAATAAATGTACCTATTCGAAACAACAAAATGTAACATCAGTAATAAAGGTTGAGAAACAAGAAAAATATTATAATGACATGATACAAAACGGAGATAAAGAAGAAACAAAACTCAATGAGAGTAGTTCTAATATTGAATTCAAAGTAGAAAACAGCGATGAATCTGATTCTGACTACTTTGTTGATGATAAAGACAATATATTAGGCAGTGTGAGCGATGCAATTATACGGATAAAGGAATTCAAACGAGAAAATGGGACCGAATATCAATGCACGTTATGTTTACAGAATCATAATCAACTAACTAGTGTACTATTGCATACTGTTGAGAATCATGTCCCTTCCAACGGTCCGTTCTTTTGCATGGTGTGTGAAAAGGACTGCAAAAATCGTCGAGAGCTGCGAACACATGTGAAAACGCATACTGGCGAGTTACCATATTCCTGCTTCCTTTGTAAAAAGGCATATAACAGAAAGAGATATCTGAAGAGGCACATGGCATGTCATCCCAACTTTTCACGGCACCGCTGCCTGAAGTGTGGTTGCCGCTTTAAATCAAAATCAGAATTAGACAGCCATGCGACAACACATGATATCGTTGCACCCTTTGCTTGCAATCAATGTACGCGTGTATTTAATCACAAAGGCAATTACAAACGGCATTTGATCAGCCATTTGGATCCGCAGGGTCTTCATTTGCCTAAATATCCGTGCACTTATTGCAACAAACGTTTTCCTAACAATCGTACACTCCAAACGCATATACGCGTACATACTGGTGAAAAACCGTTCAAATGTGACGTTTGTCATAAGTCATTCTCACAACGAGGCAACTTATTGAACCACTCAAAGATACATTGGAATCCTCGCAGCTACACATGCGAAGTCTGTGGCAAAAGGTTTGTAACTTGTATACATATATTTACAATTTAATATAAATAGGCAAACTTTGAAATATATAAGATATAATACAAAATATCGTAATTTAAAAATATTTTAAATGTATATCATAATTATCATTTAAAAAGAATAAATTTATTAATTGTATTATTATATTATACTGTTCATTAACATCTTTGTTATGTAAATAATATTTTAGTATCGTAAATTTCTTTTTAAAAATTTTGGATTAAATTTTTTAATGACAATATTTGTATATTTCATTGAATATAATATTTAATAAAACATTCTTATATATAATTATAATAGCTTCAATCAACGTGCTACATTACGAGATCATGCATTATTGCACACTGGTGAGAAGCCTCACATATGTAATGTGTGTGGAAAAGCATTTACGGTTAGTGCGGCGTTGAGGAGGCATATGTTCAATCATGTTGATGTCAGGCCGTTCAATTGTGATAATTGTGGCATGGGATTCATCGGTAAATACGATTTACGACGACATATGCGAGTGCATGAGAACCGACCTAAGGAAAAGCGTAAAAAAAACACCAAAACAACCAATTTCCTTCAGCAAAAATCAGAGGAAAGTCATGTTGCGTTGGAAGAATCGAAAACTGAGACTGTGCTCATAGAAATAGAAGAAGAGCTTTTATCACAAAACATTATACAGACCATACCGCAAATCGAATCTGAAAAGGAAAATGAGGATGCACTATTTAATCTTCAATCTTATTCAGTTATATATACAACTGAGGATAGATCATAGATGTGTAATATCAAAGGCATAGAGAATGGATTGCGCGATCCGTGTGTCAAAATGGTCGATAAAAGTAAGAGAGGGACCGTGGAAGACGGCCATCTCTTTCTATTCAACGATGTAATGAGAGAGAATGAGAGGGAGATGATTGGTCATATACCACGGTCCCTCTCTCTCATTATTGTCGACCACATTTGAATACTATTTAGATACGAATCGCGCAGTCCATTCTCTATGTCTTTGTGTAATACATACTAACTATCTTATTACAAACATATTTTTGTTTTAGTCTTATATTCACGTATACAGTGTTGCAATTGTTTTTTTTCTCTCTTCAACTCGCTCCGATTAGGTATAAGTTTATACAGCACTTTATCAAGGTATATTTTTACTTCTTTTGAAGTTAACAATCAATTAACTTTTTGCCTAAATATACAGAATGTTTGGCAATAGGTAAAAGAAAATTAATAAATGAGAAAATGATAAAATAAGACAAAAATCATGAGTAACAAAATTGCGAATTCGGATCTTTTAATTATCTTAATATTATTAATTATAAATGTTTCATTTATGTATTTTAAATATTCATGTGCTTTAAAAACACTTTATGTGAATATTTTAACACTCATAATCAAAAAACGAAGCAATTTTGTTATTGATTTTTGTCTTATTTTATCTAGAATAACTGTTTAAATTTTCATCTGTTGCCGAACACCCTGTATATTATTCGAAAATAAAATATCTAATTTTCGAGATGAGCGATTTTTAGTATTGCTAACTATGTATAAATAATTAGAAATAATTTCTTTTTTATGATACCATTTACAAATCTTAAAAAATATTTCATAAATTTTTTCTTTTAATTTCTGTTAATAGAAATAATAGTATAGAAATATTCTCTTATTACACATACAAAAATGTAATTATTATATAATTATTATATTAGTAATTTATGTAAATTACAGATTAAGTTAATTCAGACATATTTTGTATCCAGAAAATTTTTAGGGTACAATAAAGATTCCAAAGTTTGAAGTATAAATTGTAATGTGTATATAAATAATTGCAACATATTATTAAATTCATCGACGAAGCTTATTAACAATATATTACATTGGCTGCCACGACGCATCATTTATACGTAAACACTCCTTGTTTTTAATAGCTTCCAATCCGAATGATATAAAATTTTTTGTGAGAAACTTTAATGTTTAGGATCCTCTTATTGATAAGCCGATAAATAAAGAATGTAGATATGTTTGATATTTCAACTATTGATAGGGCTGCCATCCGTTCGGATTTTCCCGGATTTGTCCTAGTTTTGAAGGCGTCAAGGAGCGTCCGGGCAGATTTTTCGAAGCGGTCCGGATTTTGTATAGTTTTTCATTATATTCGTATTATTATTATTAAATAACAACTGCGCAAGCGTTGTCATGATTTAATATAAAATTTTAATATAAAAAATTCAATATAGAATTTTAATATAAAAAAACTTGGCGCCGCTAGATCAAATCAAGTTTGCTAGCGGTGCTAAATTTATTTTTATATAATATATAATTTTATAATATTATATAATAATTACATTAAAATTTTTTTATTTCAATTAGATGTTCTTATTTTCAACTTTATTTAAAAATAGTTATGTAACATTAGTGTTTCAATGAAATGTATTTTCTGTTTATGATTAGCGCAATTTAAAGATTTCACATATTTTTTGAAAAAAATTATTATTTTATACTTTCATTCCAGTTTGGAAAATACGTTTGGAATAGGTTTGGAATAGGAAGTCATTATTTTTTCTTCAAGGAGCACATATACAAGCGCGTATAATAATTTATAGTAGGTTTTTTCTGAGAGGAGCATGCACACTTGGCGCCTTTTTTTATTTTGTTTTAAAAAGATAAATTTATATTAATAAATATATTTCGTAACTATTTGAACTTTCGTTTTATTTGTGAAAATACTTTTAGGTATAAAAATGTTAAATATTATATTAAATAATCAAAATTTACGATGAAAAAATTAATATTAACATAAAAAAAATGTCTGGGTTTTAGCTGTAGAATCCGGAGATTTGGAGCTTATTGTTCTAGATTAGTGATTTTATAGATGGCAGGCCTAACTATTGATATAAACTATTGATGTAAACAATTTGTTTAAAATGCAAATGTTAAATTTGATTTGTCATTGTACAAGCGTTTTATAAGTAAGCATATATTTATATATTTATACCGCAACAATATCATATACAATGTATTACCATATTTTTTTTCTAATTGTTACCTGCGTGAATAACCGTCAGACGTAAACATTAATGAAGATAACAGAAGAAATAAGAATATTTATTATTCGTGCACATATATATCTGAAATTAAATTGATAATCGTCGAAATTTTAACAGTCATGCAAACTTCCATGTCAACAGTGATTTTTATATAATTTATTGTTAAATCTAACATATGTATATATATATATATATATAGATGTACGACTTATTGCTAGTTTTAGCTATATAAAATATATGTACTTTACAGCTCTTAGTTTAATAGAGAGTTTTTGTCTTACATATTTTAAAAAACTAAATTATTTTTCAAATTATTTTTTAGTTATACGTATTTTATGTATACATAGGATCTGTTTCAGTGGCTGAACTAATACACTTTTGGAATCTTAAAGTATATGTTTGACATTTGGTAAAAACGAGAGATAGAGTTCAGGAGAAAGAGAGTTTAGGTGTAGCAGGAATAAAAAATAGATCCATAACTTTAAAGTTTTTATAATCTCTAATGGTCAAATACTTCAAATTTATCACGGATTATTCGTAGAAACAGCCCAGACAGCACAGAATATTTATGATAAATATTTATTAATATTCATTTTTTGAAATGTTATATAGATATTTCATACATATTTTATATAAAGCTTTATTCGAAATATTATTAAAATATAGACTAAATATTTTATGCAATATTTATAATAAATATAAATAAATATTTCTAGTAAGTATTTTTTTACTTGGTTTATAATGTCTCATTAAGTATTTTCATAGCATTTACTATAACATTCATAATAAATATTTCATAATATTTATAATAAATGTTTATGATCTGTGCAATCTAAGACCACAAAAATATATATTTACAAAATATTTAAAATAAATCTTATAAATATTTATAAACATTTTGTAAATATTTTGTAAATATTGTGTGCTGTCTGGGAGAGTACTATTTTTTTACCACAGAGAGCGCCACGCGTGTTATTTCATAATTCTCTGTCGGTCTGAGAATCAGTAGGTATATTTTTTAGATTGGAGCATTGTGTGATGAAAGCTGTTTATATAATCAAGAAAGTTTTCAAAAGATAAGTTTTCACAAATAAGATGTTCTATAACTACTCGAAAAGGAATGCTGTGAAAAATTGGTAAATAATATATTTCTACACCGTAATGATAAACACATTTTTACACCGTTTTAGTGTAGATGTCTCTTTAATTTATATTTTTAATAATAATTCGTTTGGAATTAGTTAATCTTTCGATCTTTATTAAACTATTCTTTAAATTTGATTGGGTAATTAAATTTTCTGTACTTTCTAACTTCTTTACCATCCACTAGATGTCGTAGTCAGTCTATAAAGTTATTAAAAATCGAAGAAAGAAATTTTATGGTTTTGTTTTAATTGACTAGTATGGAAACGATTGATAGCTATATTTCTTTGTATTAATTACTGTATGTATTAAATATAAAACGGATATTATATATATATATATATATTAATGGCTCAAGTATTGTTGTGATTATTAGTTTACTGATTAATTGGTAGTTGTTTTACGAATGAAATTCATAGTTTGGAAATATGAATCCTGAAGCCGCGCGCGTGTGCATTCAGTAATATTAGATAGGACAATTAAATTAATTAATTATATGTGCGAAACTCGAAAAGGTTTCATCGTATATATTTAATAATTCTTTAAGAATTGAATCGTAAATTAATTAATAGCAAATTAATTATTTCTGGTAACTCTTTAAATATCGATTAAATATGTCTCGGCTTTTCTTTAGAAAATTATCTGTTTTTGAAATGGAAACTATATAAAGCCAATTGTTTGTGATTCTTGAAGTACTATATCACTTTAAATTGACATTTATATATCCTTTTGCAAAATTTTTACGAAACATATATATAAAAAAATTTTATATTTTAAAATTAATGTCATTGTTTTATTTTCAGATTCTTTGCTTACTGATTACTGATTACTGATTCTTTGCTTTCTCTTTGCCTTCTTTCCATTGTGTTTTTATCTGTGTATTTTATTCTTACATACATCTGATTCAAATCAAAATCATAAACTAATAAAATTTTGGAATACAGAAAGTCTATAAATTAGAACTTTGTATCGAAGGTATATGATATTCTTTTTAATATAAAAAAAACGAATACAAATTAACAAATAATAACGTATATATTACTATTTGATTATGGAATATGAAATAATAATTGTTAGTTCAAAGTAGTCAATGAAATGTATCAATAACCAGAACATCAATTTATACTACATCAGTTTAAATATAGGTTACAATACAATAAACAGTTAAAAAGTTTTTAATGTCCAAAAATCTGCATAAACTAAAATACAAAATAATATGTCTAGTCGCACTATGAATGTTTTCACAACGTGAATCGGTAATCTTTCTAACAGCTTTGATTGAATAAAATCGCAGTTGCACGCATTCCACATTTTTTAATCGAATACACGGATTAAAGTGAAAATTCGCACGGTACTTCCGAAACCAAATACGGCTGTTTCATTCTAATTTTCTTATGCAATTTATATTTAGTATTCACTGCTAACATATTCGAAATTTGAGCCACGATTGGTGCCAATTTCACACAGCAAAATACGGCTAAACGCTTCATTGAATTCCTGCCGTGAGCACATGCGAAAATTTTCGAGAAGGAGGCCAACGAAAGAGAGGAAACGTCGTGGAGTATCGATCAAGAACAAAGGATTCAAACGGCATACGACGAGAGAACGTGTGAAAGCACCATCCAAATCGGAGCGCGCGTTCGCGGGAGTCGTCGGACATAAAAATCAACGATGTTGCTGGCTGCGCGTTCGGTGCGCAATTGAGAGCTGCGGGAAGCGTCGCGCGTGGCTGCGCGGCGCGCGACTGCGCAAGTCGCGCATGCGCGAGCGACGTTGAACGGCGAGTAGTCGCTACGGTGGCGCCAGTCATGGCGGCTGAAAACACACGCGCACGCTGCCGCCGCCGCCGCCGCCGCCGGTCGGTGCCTCCACGCCTCTACCTCGCCTCCGCCACCGCCACCGATCCCACGACTCGTGGGTAAGTACCCTCACACTCCACGCTCCAATCAGTCTGCACTCGCATGTCCACGAGGTTGCTCGCACGGGCCTGGCGGCATCCTCTCTCTCTCTCTCCCTCTCTGTCTCTCTTTCTCGTTTCGTCCGCTCGTACTCCTGTTCTATCATTCTCTGTCTCGCTCTTTCCCCCTCTCTCTCGTTTACCGTCTGTTTGTCTGTCTCTCTCGCTCTTTCATTCACCTGACTCTTAACGCGAGCAGTGCGTTACACAGCACGGGGGTGATACCGGTCGCCAGTCGAGGTACTGGTCGCGGACACCGCAGCCGTGGTTGAGGTTAGGTCGACGGACCAGTCGGCCGTAGTGGCGGGACGCGGCGCGGCGGATTTGAATTTTCGAACCCACCGGTTACCCGCGCCGTGTTTACGCGGCTTCGCCGGGTGCCGCAGATCGATTCGCGCGCGCGTCGCGATCGGAGGATCGCCAGGGATCGTCGTCGCCGTCGTTGTTTTTCCCGCCGGACGGTTGCAGACCGGGTTTGTGATTATCGTCATCCACGATAACCGGGCAAATCGTTACGCGCGCTTGCAGATTAGGTGAGGCGACGTTAGACCGACGAGCGTTTTGTCGAAACGAACGGAAACGCTCTGTGAGGACGATGCGCCGCGAGTTTTTAACGTCATCACCATCGCCGCCACCGCCGTCGTCGTCGTCGTCGTTGACATTGTTATTGTCGCCGAGGTCGTCGCATTCGCGTCTGGTGGAAACGCGCAGCGACGGAGACAAGCAGCGGGCCCTGTGAGGTTTCTGTGAATGTTCTCGGACAGCCGCGTGCCGCGGCTAGCCGCGCATCAGTTTCTCAGTGCACACGAGGAAAACGTATGCGTGCTGGTGATCAACATGTCTATTCTTGCGCCCGGAAGCGCCACGCGGATCTCGCTCGGTTCCGCGTATCGTGTCGTGTCGCGTCGTCGTTGAATTCACGTCGCGTCGCTCGGACAATGAGAACGTCGTGGTCTGCAGAATATGCTCCAAGCCGTCGCTCCGAAAGCGGAGCGGTCACGCGATTATCTCGAGTCTTGCACACTTTCGTCATATAACTATTGGAACATAACTGCTGTAGCGAACGTAGACGTAACACACATTCTACAATAAGTCGTTATTTAATCCTCCATGATTCAACCGAGACTTTGAAGACTCAGGCGAATTTTCAATTTTGAATTATTCTACTTCAAATTCGGACATATACAAAGAAAGTGAAACGTTTCGAATCGTACGTGAGCAGTTTGATAAGTCAATGACTCTGTAAAAGGAGACTGTGTTGAAAAATAAGTCGAATTTTTATATCAAAAAAGTTAAAAAACAGTCACTTATTAAACTCGTGTCATTGTAAAATTGTATTTTTGAATGTTGTGAAATAGTGTGAATTTTTTTTAGATTTTTTTGTAGCTCACAAACCTTTTAAAAAACACAATTAGGTACCAGTGATCCGGTTGGACTTAGAAAGCAGTGAAAAAAATGTTGGACTATGGAGGGTTAAGCTTCAAGTCTTAAGCCATAAAAAATTGATCATTCACAGTCGAATGTGAAAAGAATAATCGACTGCGATTAGTCAATTTCTTACGGTTTACGACTTAAGCATAGGTAATAGTTTATTGTAGAAAGCCCCCAAGAAGACTGTCCATTTCTATGAAGTTGTCATTATCGATTTAGAAAGAATAATGTGTAGCTTATATATTGTTCTCTTTTTCTCTCTAAAATATTGAATTTATTTTATCCATTATATAGCAAATTAAATTTGTTAAACATACGAATAATCAGTGTCGGTTTGTAATGGTATTAACTTTTTACTTATATTCGTTAGAGCCTTTAATATATTAATATTGTCTAAAATATTGAAGAGAAATTCAGACCTACGACATTACGTTCTCTTTCTAAATCGAGCACAGATGCTACAATCAGGAAATGTGCAGTCTACTTTTTTACGTCTATGATAGCGAAAGTGCTTTGCGTTAGCAACGATGAGAATGTTGTCGATTCTTTGTACGAGACAAGTGAATTTTATTACGCAAAGTTCACTTTTTTGCCTCAGAAAAGAAACGCTATCGATAAAAATGACATAGAATAATTACGGTGAAAATGAAAATCGTTAGATTGTTGCGTAGAAGCTAGGAATTTATCTGCGTGTATCATTATTCGAACGTTGATATTTGAACGTTTTTATATTAATTTCTTAACGTTATTTGTATTGGCTGATTAGATAACGTTACAGATATTGACAGCTGCCAACCGACTGTTTTATGAACGATTGACAAGAGGCTCTTGTCTCTTTAATGTGAGTAACGAAGCTTCGTACTTTAACAAAATTTTGAAATGTGTAATCTGTATTATCGAATTATTACTGCATATTTTAAAGCAGTATAGAGATAACGTCAGAAGTTTATAGACGCGCGGAAAACGTTTTGCAAATCGGGAACATGAAATTCTGCAGAAGTATTGCGTAAGTGCATTTAAATATGCACAAAAGATAAAAGGATTTATATTTGAAGTGGACTCGAAACTTGTTTACCCAAAATAATGTTTTGAACTAGTTGTCAATCCGATTATTTTTAGTTACTTTGTATAAAATTATAAGATGGGGATACATCATTTATTCACATGATCATAAATTGCTAATAGACTGATAAGTCAATTACGATTATTATATCACATTGATTGTAATTAATCCTTTTTCTTTACATCTTTACATTATTAAGCAATTTAGAGAATTATTTGCAATACTTGAGCGATGCAGAAATACATGAAAGTAATTTTTTGATACTTGATTTCTTAAATTTTTTGTTATTCTTGATTTGGATTTTTTATTATTTTTAATTTTTGATTGGGATTTTTGAAATAAGAAATAATTGATAGAAACAGCAATTAGAGCCTTATAGTTTTTTGTCAATTGTTCATAAAATTGTGCTCATAAAGCTTTCGATTCGATTGTTATTTCTAAAAATGAGATTTTACATGAATTTTTTGAAATATTCACCACTAATATTTCTCACATGCGATTTTCTATCGAGCGCGAGTATCGTTCAGTCGTTGTCGCGAAAGCGAAGCCGATCTGGCATCGATCGACGCAATTACTCGCGGATCGAATTCGATAGCTTTCAGGTTGAAAGGTTAGAAGTAGCAGAAATTGTCGGCAGATCGACATCCGATCCAACACCGGTGATTAATTGACAATCGCGATAATTAATGATACACGCGGTATACCGCGATCTCGTGCCACGACACGCTGATGTATTCTATTAAATCGCGTTTTGCGGAAGAAAATATCGAGTGAGTTATGAGCAGGTTTGCTCGTATTTATTCATTTTTGAGGGACAATTGTAACAACTGTCACAACAATTTAAGATTGTTAAATATTTTCGCTATACATGACTTGATTTTTTAAGCATTGTCCATTTACTACTTTAAATGGCATGTTTATCATTTTTGATCTACGGAAGTTTATACCGCTAAATGAATAAATTTTATCATATTAATAATTTAAAAATTTTAATGTTCTAAATACTCAATTTAAATTACATATTGTAATCAAGAGTTTAAAGTCAGGCATTTTGAGAATTGATAATGATCTAAGACTGTAAAATTTAATTAAGATAATGAAGTTTTTCTTATGTGAGTTTAAAATTTACCTACACAATAACTGCATACTATAAGAATGAACGAACTGAAGATTTTTAGATTCTTTTATTAGATTTCAACAAGATCTTTACATATTCAAAGTATAATTTTACGATATGTGAGTTCTATAATAATGGCAATTGTTCTAACATTCTAGAAACTATTTCAAAAGTAATAAATGTAATAAATGTAATAAATTGAAAAAATAGTGATATAATTATCACAAATTGTACAGTTTCCAACATGATTGTAGAGAATGCTGTTGGTTGCTGGACTTACCTGACTGTTCCATAATTAATTAAACTGTTTTATGTACGAGAAGTGCTAATATGAAATTGATAAAATTATAATTTCATTCCGATAGGAAACACGACATAATTCTCGATGTAATTAATGCGCCACGACGTAATCCTCATTGACGAGCCGAGCTAATTTATTGAATTCACTTTTCGATCGATGACCTCTTATATCCAATTTTGCGCATTCTTAAATTGTAAAATCCGAATTGTTTGAATTGTAATTTTAAAGGCAAAATTCGTAAAAAAGTCTGGAATGGAAATTAACAAAAGAAAAGTTCAGAATGTACGTACTATTTTTAATCCATCATATGCATTCTTTGAATCTAAGCGTTTTTTAATATTATCATATGTAAATTTTAATACACAATTTTACACAGTTTTTATAGATTATTGTTAACAATTTTTTTATTAATGATTTATTGAAAATAAATTGTCAATTTTTGACAACTTGTTAGAAAAAATAATTTAACAATTATCAAGATAAAGAACATCGATAAAGTACTTAAAATAATTTCTTATTGGATTATATTTTCTTTGAGAAAGCTTTGAGAAAGCTTTGAGAAAAACATGTGCTCTTTTACGAAATTTATAACAAAATGCTGTACATTAAAAGAAAAAATGAAAAATGAAGTTATTCATCGATCGAGAAATAAGCATAAATCGCGCATAACGATAGTCTATTCATAATCATCAATATTAAAATTGTAAAGGTCTGATTAATTCATAAATTTAATTAACAATTAATAATTGATTAGCCAATACAAACGCGATCGATAAAGTATGTCTGATCATCGCGGTCGCGTTTTCGAAATTACGCGAAATTCTCTTCGAGTCTTGCGTTGCCGAGCGTATTTAGAATAGGAAAACGATTAATCGACGAGACACGGAAGGAAGAAAACGACGTATATGTTTTAGATGGATAATTCTGCGTACGTACCGAATCACCTACCGCCACCATCTCTGGTCGTGTTCTCGCAGGCCGGAGGGCTGCCTGAGGCCTTGAGAATGCAAAGACCATTCAATCCACAAGTTAGTGTCCCATTGTCCTTACCCTTACGCCTATAAGCCTCTGCATGCTTGCATTTACGCGATTGCGCTGCGTTTCGCTTACTTGCAACACGTTGAAACGTATTTTAACCCTTTGTCTCTCTGATAAAGATTTCTATTTTCTTTTATTCTAAGATTCTCATTTATTTATGAAGAAGAAAATGTGATTATATAAATGCGAATAAACTTGATCACTCGAAATATATCACTTTAATTTTGATTGGACTCCGATATATCTTTACTTATCGTGAATTGCGCACAGTTAGACGTTGCGTAATCGTGTAAAATTTATATTTGTGTGATTTTTTAACTGTATTAAAATCGATGAAGGAGTAAGATTTATTGGAGAATTATATTGGAGGATTAAATCACTTTCACGCTTGCATCATGTAGAACGAAACTGCACTGCGGTAATTCGAGCGTATCGTATTTGACGGTAACATACGTCACTATTTGGCAGAAAAGTAACTTGAAATATGTACAAAATAAACAAAAAAAAAAAACAAAAAGTAATTGTTGGCATTGATTTCAATAAGCCCGTCGGACTGCTCGAGTTACTTCCATCTCGCTTTGCATATCTGTGCCGCTTTATACACTGCAGTACTAATTAATGCACGCAATGAATAGAAATTTGATTGTATACGTGTGTATAAATGTGAATGCTCAAATAATAGTTAGTATCAAGTCAATGATGCACAACTTTCTTTTATTGAACAAATTGTTGCCTTGTTTTAGATATAATGTCCATTTACTGACAATTATAAAATGGAAAGAGTATAATTAAGAAATATAAATGTAAATAAAGATTATAGCGCGTTAAGCAGTTGTTTTTGTACTGTGGCGAATGCATCGCCACTGCCTTAATTGTAATCGGATCGAGACACGAGAATTATAATAAAGATATTCGGAGAAACATATTCGGAATTCGGGAGAATAGCATGTGTATATTCAGTCCGAAGACCGCTCAGCTGTTCGAGGTAGAAAAAAGATAAACGCGCGAGTTAATCAGCGAACGAGCGAAATTATTGTATAACGATCACCGAAATATTAAAACGACATATAACTTTAAATGTAGCAACTATGGTGCATCGCAATGTATTTTTTATCTAAGTATTTGGATCCTCGATACAGCTGGAGGCCACGAGTAATTATCCGTTGTCTGAAGCGAATGTTATACGCGGTATAAGGGAATAAAAGAAAAGGAAATCGCGTCTATTTCAAAGCTAGCAACCGAATCGAACGATCTAGAAATAAATAGATTCTCCGAAGTCGAGTCACGCGATTGCTGGCGAGACAACGACAAGACAGATCGTTACCGTCTCTTGACACGTGCGAACGCGGAGCGTGTATCAATTATATTATTTAATAAAGACCTAACTGTTTGCTGTCGACAAAATATATTTTAATCTAACTCATTTAATCCGCATCCTAGCAAAAACTAAAGTACTATTAAAAGTAGAAATATACAAATTAGAGCATACAAATGAAGAGAAATACGTAGATTGTGCATCATTGACGTACACTTCTCTGGGTGTACTGAGTGTAAGCATTATAATAAAAAAAGAGAAGTAAAACGGTCATCAGTGAAATAGTAAGTATTTTCACACGATCAACGATCTGTGCCAACTGGAATTAGTTATAAAAGTATTGTTCATGGAGCAGCTGCGAATTATTTCATAATTCTAAAAGAAAATCAATTCTTAAATTATGCAATATTTATTTTATTACATTAAAATGTGACATCAACTTGTGTAATTTTCTTACAGTTTTCAAATTTTATGTAGTGTAATCAAAACACGCGTGTATTGATAACGAATTACCAAAAATACCGTTATTAAACTTCCGATAATAACAAGACTCTTTTAAATACAATTTTATATCGCATACATTTTTATCTCATAACTGTGATTGCCGCAAATATTTAACGAACGAGCATCGCGGTTAATTATAAGCGTATTCCACAGCGTTTTTAAATGCTTGAATATTTTTCATACGTGCGGGACATCAATCGGGTCTGGATAACGCGTGCAGATGCGGAACGGTAGATACAGATAGTGATGGAATGAGGGAGACAGCGAGAGAATGGGTTGCATCAAAATTCAGCATCGTTAAAAAATGAGATAATTTCAGGGCGAACCTAATTGTGATGGCGCGGTGACAAAATACGCTCGCGTTTTATCGCCCGCGGTAGCGAGTGGGGGAAAAAAATAAAAGATTATTGCAAATATGCAAGCGGCGCGCGTCGCGCGACACCGATCGCGAAAAAAGGACCGAGGCCGCAATTAAAATAATAATGAATACCTAATAAATCACTGATTGGACCGCGGGCGCAAATATGCGAGCCGGCGGACGCGAACCTCATTTCCCTGTATAAAAGAATAATAAACTAATCGCGGCGTACTAATACCCGCGCGTGTAACTCATCGCCCGCGTCATTATCGGCCGAATGAAATGTTTATCCGGAAACCAGTTGTCCGTTCTCGCCGATGAAATCATTTTGTACTTCCGTTCTTAGTAGCATGGGATGACGATTGACGAGTAACACTTTGCGTTTTTATAATTCAAGATGAATTTGACATTGAGCCATATAACATTTCTATATTAACTATCACATAATTATCACAACAATATCTCAATTTGTGTTAAAGAAAATTCGATAATGTATTATTCAAAATTTAAGTGAAAAAATAATCGCTATATAATCCTGAAATATCTAAAATAATCAAAGTAATGTGAATAATTTTTTTCAAAATCAAATCTTTTGGACTGTTACAAGATATTGCAAATATAACAATATTTTCTTCTTATTTAATAAATTTAAAAAATAACTTTTTGAATATTCTTTTTAAATATGACGTCATGAAGTACTCGTACGTAATTACACGTTGTAACACTCGCCTGTTACTCGTGTCATTACGTTTTTCGACAAGTCGAGGCATAGGAAATACAATGCACCGTTATTACTTTGGCCACGTTTAATACGATCCGATAATTCTGGCATTATAAATGTTACAAAATCCAACGCGTAGATGCTTCAGCCGAGCATTCAGTATGCGGCTTAATAGACTCGTCAATCACGGCGAATTGAATGATACAACCGGTACACGGGGGGTGGTAGAGAACTGTGGGGGAGAAGAGCTTCAGGTTTTGACGGATTATTATAACACAGTGGTTTCGCGTTATTAACAGTATACCACCACGCTGCTTTGATATTATATGCCATTCAGACGTAGCTGAAAGCGCGGAAATACCCTCATGCTGCAAATGAGCTATCGAATTACGCGATTCAAGCATTTTTTCGCTCGTCGCGTATACGTGGAATAAAGTTATCCTATCGAATTTGATAATACGAAGGCGGTTTTCTGAAACGGGAGTAAACGTTAGGATTCCTTTTGTAAATGTCACTAAAATTAATAGGAAATCAGAGGTTAAAGACTTACAAGATTTATAACTGAATGTAAAAAGAAAAATTTATTATAAAATTTTATAGTGAAGTAAAATATGAAATATTTCATTAAATAAAATTGTTTGCAACGTTTTAATATTTAAACATATTTATATAATATATTAATATTAGAAATATTTAGGACAAAATATGTACAGAAGATTCAAATTTCATGAATATCTCTCTCTTGTTCTTTTCTTATAATTACATAATAACATAATTTGTAGACCATAAATATATGGTTTATTTTGATAAATTACGTTTCTCTTTCTCTCTGTTTCTTTCTTTTATGATGCTCCAAGATTCATTCTATTAGATTTTTTATCAATCCTTTTTTGCTTTTCGTTTGTTCCAGGTGACCGATTCGAAAGATCTGCAGGTGCCCTTCAGCACGGCGGCATCGCTGGGCTACGGGCTGCATCACATGCTGCATTTGCCGCCGCAATTCCTACATCCGCTCGATCATAGACTGCCCTTCGGCGGCTTTCGGCCCTTGGTGCCGTCCGCGTTCGCGCCCCCCAGCAAGTGCCTCAAGGTCGAGACCGGGAACGGCGCGGTGCCAGGGA
>NW_017257632.1:2574912-2649335 GCF_001594055.1 Mycetomoellerius zeteki
GGGGAGCCGCTCGCCTACCGGTACCGGCGGTACTGGTTCCGTGCCGAATCGTGGTGCAACTCCCGATGAAGAAGACCGTGATGCCAACGCCACACCAGGATCCGAGAACACTGAACGATCCACTCCGGAGGAAGGACGACCGTACAGACGTGAGTTCAATTATATGCATGTTTTTTGCTTTTTTTCCGAGCGGATAATGATCAATATGATGTGGAATCGATCTCATGTTTGAATTTTTAATTAACATTTGATTTTTTCATACAATTTTTAATTATGCTATCATATGCTGAATGAAATGAAATATGCTCGATATTTAATCACTTGTATTGATCATTTCTGTTCTTTGTACGATTTTAATATCTTTCTTAACATTAATACGGTTCTGTTCTTTGATCTTTGTTAATATATTAATGAGATATTGTTCTAAGAAAAGTATAAAATGTCACTGAAATCTTTACGTCAACTCGTAAGATACTCCTATTGACGTAATCTCAAAAACAACCACGCGGATTTTCTCCGTTTATCATAAATATTGTCCCTGTTAAACAAACTCAGCTGCGTATTCAAAATTTTCAAAACATACTGCGGATATCTTAGGAGATAAGGAAACACATGCCGTATTGTTTGAGAACAGCTCGATCTTTCTCGAGTTGCGGGCGGTCGGGGTGGACAACCCGTATATTTTTTCGCGTTGACCCCGACATACGGGCGGGTTAAAGCCGGCTACACCAGGAGCAGAATCATCGAGATTTGTATGCTTAATCTACCTAAGTCGTTTATTTGAGCCCCCGGCAACGTAACAGCTGTGCCACGGACAGCCCCGAAGAGATGCGTTCGCACGGAGGGCTTGTCCTCTCTCTTTCTCTCTCTCTCTCTCTTTCTCTGTGCGTTTGTTTATTTTTCGCCATTGTCTTAATTACCGAAAGATAGAGCCATCCATTTTTCCCCGGTCACGACGCCGCCGCCGCGGCCGTCCGCTTTTTCCGTGCTCTTCAACGTATGGCTTCCTTCACGTTGTTGAGATAACTGTAATTTTAAATAATATAATACGATATAATATTCTTTGAAAAATTCAAGTCAGATTTGATTGAACTTGGAACAAATTGTCTAAAAAGATTATTATCTAGGTAGTATATAAAATATTTAATTTATTATTTCATTATGAAAGGAAATTGATTATTATTGCTACAAAATTTGATTGATATTCTTTTAATTTATATTAATTTTTATAACTTTATAAATTTTCTTGTGTCTTTCTGAGTGGAATAATCTGGTTTATTCCGTTTATGCTAAACATCAAGTATATGTGAGGGATTTGAAATAGCTTCTTTTATGATAATTTTTATAACTATTAATGTTTTCAATCATTTTCTTTAAAAAATGATCAATAATTTTTTTATCAGTAATATAAAGTAAAAATAATTTCTCTCAAGATAAAAAAACAGTCTATGCGCTGGACCTAGCAACATCGTGAGAAATCGTACATTTCTCCGTGCAAATTCACCGTCGGCGAAAAAGCATACGATGGTCAGTTCGCTCGCTTTTCGTCGGCTAATTTTCGTTTGATTGCGAAAGAGGAAAGGGGTTGGAGGCACACGAAAAGTCTCTCCCTTCTGTCCTTCTTTTTCTCTCCCTTTTTTTTTCTCGCGTAGTTCGGGGTGCAGAGATAACGACGCCCTTTGACCGCGTCGCGCGCACCGTACCGCTCGACGTTAGCGCGTTGCTAATTAGTTGATACCGACTTTGTGGCGATGCACGGCGTGTTGCGTTGCGCAACAGGGGACAGTCATTGCGGAAAATTACTCGCATGATTGAGAGCGAAGAGTCAATTTTAATTACGGAAAATGCTGTATGAGTTTTTTAAAAATTATACAACCACACACTCTCTCTCTCTCTTTTTCTCTTTCTCTTTCTTTCTCTTTCTTGCGCTAATTATTTGAATAGGTTTTAAATTAAAAAAAAAAACGAAATATTTTTCATTGTTGGATTAAATCTCTTGTTATTTAGAAATTCCTTTGATGTATTAAAATTTATTGCTAATCGTGATTTGTGATGTGCCAGAGATATTATTAATATGTTGTTTGATGTATCTCAAACGTCGATGCTGTTATGCGAATTGGCCGCGTACGTACCTATTTTATACTCCATATATAGTGTGGTATTTTCATTATACACTCGCGTCCTTTTTGAACTGCTCCGTGAAGGGTGCATATAGAGACGCGGTTGACATACGCTCGTGCCCGTGCTTCATCGCTATTTATGGCAAATAATCATACGCGACTGTATCGTGCAATTTACATTGCGTTTGTTTGACTCTAATGGCGCGGCAAAAATATCAAGTTAATATTGATTCGCGTCTGTAATGCCTGTGTTTGGCCGCATCCACTAGTTGCTATAATCGACTATCATCATTTCAATAATCGTTATCATTTCTAAATTTTATTATTATATGTATAGTAGAAAAAAAAATCACAATATACGTTCCTATGAGATTAATATTTATAATTTCTTAATAACTTTATGATTATTCAGAATAATTCTAATTTTTTAATTTTCTTAAAATGTGATGGTTACATAGATGAAAAATTTGTGTTAATTTAAAAAAAATTACAGAAAACATAACATAGACACAAGTTGTAAGCAATCATATTTCTTCATCAAAATTGATATTTATAATATGTTAAATTAATATGTTTCAATAAATTTAACATTTATAATATGACGCATTAACACATTTTATTTATTTATCTATCTAGAATTTACATTTTATAAAACATTATTTTAATGTTATTTGATCATTTGCTCATAAATTATCTTATTTTAATTTTAAGAAATGTTGAACATCAATTTAACACAAAATATTCAAATAACACAATCGTATTATGTTGAATTAACATTCGGATATACTAAAAATTCAACATAAAATTTTAACATGGACTTAAATAGATCGTAACACAAATACAGAATGTTTTTTTTACTCTATACATTATTTACATTTGAATACGTTGTAATGAGATTTATTATCAGAAAACTTGTTATTATAAAACATGAAACAACATAATTAATTTTTCAATCGCTGTTACTGACAGGATTATCAGATCCTGTCAGTAACTTTTGATGATTAGAAGTCGAAATAAAATTGCAAATCGATCTGTAATCAGTAATTCGCCGTCGGTGCGGAGAATACCGGCGAGCAAGTAATATGTGCATTGTATTGCTCGCACATCACACCCGCGAACGCATGTACAGCCGTTACATCGGGGGGATATGCGGTGTTTGGTTCGTAGCCGGGGATTGGAGTGTACAATCGTACCGTTTGGCAGCCTGTTTGAATGTTTTGCGACGAGTTTATTCGAGTTATCAATTTCCTGGCAAATATCTGCATTTCCGCACACCCACATGTTCTCCCTCTGTCGTTCTTCCCCTGCTATTCTGTATCGTGCTTGCAGTAGCATTACATAACTGTACAGTTCCCAAAGATGCAAACTAAACCTATTCATGAACCAACAATGTTAGGTGTACATGGGGAAAGGAAAAATTAAGTCACTATACTTTTGTTTAAGAGAATACCTTTATTTTTTACAGATTAATTCGAGCTTTCTTCCCCATCCCTCTCCTGCTTCTTTCTACACGTGCAAATAAAACAAATAGAAATAAACATGACGAAATTACAAAAAATATAAAAATAACAAAAAATGTAAAAGTTAATATATAATGAAGAAATTGATTGACTTATGCCTGTTTTCAAATATATTAAATTTAATTTCTATTCAACTTACTCTTCATTTTTTCTAATTCTTAAAACTAGAAAAAGATAAAGAATTAATTGAATCAAGATTAATGTTAAATATTATTCGTTAAAATGAGAATTATACGTATATATTATTGCAGTAATTCCTCTGAACCCCATCGTGCACTTGAAAAATATCATATGTAGAAGTATTTTGTTTTCGATATATTTGAATTTAATATGTTTTTATAATATTTGTTCTATCGCCATTTTAATTACATTTTGAAATTTGCAATCCTTGTATGGCATAAATCAAAATTGTACTCATATGAAACACATATGCAAAATAAATAGTAACAAAATATTTTAAAGTCAAAACGATATAAAGGGTCATCAAAAATCATTGATAATTCCGAAAAAATATCAAAGCTTTGACATACGTGGTCGATTTAAAACAGGTACTTTTCCATGTAAAAGCGTAGGGGCGCGGCATAGACGGGCCGAAGGGCCACGCGTGTATTAGCGCGTTATCCGTATGTGTATTTTTTTTACACACGCATAAATACGCAGCAGTAATATAACATAGGTACCCCGCTCGTCTCGACGGTCATGAAATGGCGAACGTAAACCGGAAGCGTGATTTTTAGTCCGCCGCGAATGTATGGCGTCGTTTTTTTCAGTTTTGCGTATTTATGTTTGCGCAATTTTCCACGAATCTCACAATGAGAATTGTTTCCACGCATGCTGTTGAAAACGTGTAGTGAAATTACAGACTAGAAATTCTTGAAAGAAATGAAGTGAAATTGCCTGCACAAGACTTATCAATCTATTGTATTTTTGGTTGTCGATAAAAATTTTTTAATAAATTATATGTATACATGTAGTGATTAATCTAATGATAATAATAGATGTTTGCAATGTCTTTTTTAAATTGTTTTATAAATATCGAAACGGAAAATATTCGTTTAATGAAATTTATTACGATACAAGCATAAAAGTTTTAGTAAATGTTATTAGAAATAATTTCATACAAATTTATGTGAATAATAACTAGATAATTCTTCAATACATGGATGTGCTTAGTTATGTATTCTATACAGACATAGCTGTATAGAATTATGTTAGAAATGAAAAAGTTAGTAACATAATTCTCCAAGAAATGAAAAATTAATATTAAAGTAAATATAATGTAATGCAACTGTTAAAAGAATTTTTCCATTCTTATACGTTGCCATGAATAATAAAATAGAAAAGTCATTTCTTTCAAGCAATATTTCCGCATAAATATATGCATGAAAAATGTATATTGCTAGCAGTGAAGTGAGTTAAAAAAATGATCGAAGTGCGAAGTGTTAAAAGAGTAAAAATGCGACGCACATCTGCATCGCATATTTACGTAAATTATTGCTTCTTGAGGAAAGCAGTTAATATCACGTTAGTTACGACTATGTCGTACGTCACAGGTAAAAGCCCATATAAACGTCAGTTACGTCAATCATTCTTTAATGGGAATGAATTTTCGTCGACCGAGGCTAAATCACTATTGGCCAATAACGTTTACCGTTAACAAAACACCGCATACGTCAGTACTGAATTGATGTACCACTTCGCCAATGAGATGTAGTATAAATACTCGCAGACGTGATGCTGCAACTATGTTAAGCAATCGAGCGAGCGGGTAAAATCGAGTTTGCATGTAACGCGCGTAATTGCTATAGCAGTAAATCGATTGGAAATTAATGTCTCTTCGGTTCGTCTATTGGATATTCTAAATACTAACGAATTTTATCAAAACGCACTGTATGTACATAAACGGAAAGCAATTTCCGTAAACACAAAATTAAATATTTCCTTATACAATATTGATATTGTTTACCTTACGTTTATCAATTTTATCTTAAATTATACATAATCCTCAAATTTTCTTTCGTGTTTTTTCATTATTTTGAATGGTAATTTATTACACACAAAGATAGCATTACATGTGTATTATGTGGAACAGATCCAGTTTATCGTAAAAATACTTTTTCATAAAATAATTATAGTATTTTTGACGATGTATATTTTCCTCACAAATGACTGCTGCTCGAACACGTTCGCCAGTGCGCGTGTAGACGTTTCCCTCATTTGTATTCTTAGGGCGAGCCGCGAGCCGGCACCCACGATTTACTATCACGTCGTACGAATTATTTAGTAATCAAATTTCGCCCGCTTACCGAGGCTTCGACGGCGGCACAGAAGGGTGGTCGCGTCGTTGGCTGCTTTTACGATGATTTCTCTATTTTACGGTGGCTGCGTGAGAAGACCATTAGGCAACCGTCGAGATTTGGTGTAAACGTGCCATGAAAACCATTCAAACCGTGAATCCATGCTTTTTCTCGAAAAATTATCGTCGAAATATGCGAAAAAGATAATAGAAGAATGTCACCTGGTTTTCTCGAAAAATATATTAGAAAACATATTATATAAACAAATATTTTTGATTGAAAAAATATAAAAATATGAAATATTTAAGAAACAATTAAGAGATGAATGATAATCTTAGTCTTTCAAGATTCTTGAGTCCTTTATCTTGAATTTATTTATAAAGATCTTCATGTTTCTAGATACATGTTATGTAATACTTTTTATAAAAATGCAACAATTTTATATCGATTTATGCGATTTTTCGAAGATGCGTTGTTACATCGTTACATCTCGGCTTTCAGCAGCTTTTAAAAGAGATGAGTGGAATTTGCTCGCCGATAATATGTGTTTCGTTATTTTTGTTATTAAAAAAGAATTTCATAGCTGATATCGCGACCCAGATAACTCGGCACCGGCCATGGTTGAACCAACAATTCGTTACTGCGGATTATCCAGCTGTCCGTGTCGAGAAAAGGCGAGTAACGCGAAACTCATTATGATGCAGGAATAACGAGCCGCAGTATAGATTACCGGATTACAAACGAACTGGAATTATTGAATTACAAATGATTCCTCCGATTCCTCCTCCCTCTATTACGCCCGATATTTTGTTTCTTCGTTATTATTTTAAGATATGACTTTTCGCATTGGCATTGCATTTAATTTCCACTCATGCATACGAATCCTGTTGGTGCAAATATCATTTCAAGATGAAATCCATTTTACTTTGTATTCTCCACGGAGATTATTATAATCGTCTCGGAAGAATTTACGAAATTTATTTATTAATGATAATTAGAAACGTGCGTCTGTCATCGAATATAAAAATTATTGTTACATGAGGAAGTAATGTTAATTTGAATTGTATTTAGAATCGATTCTTTTGGTTTCATGTTCTATGAAAAATTTTAATTAATAATTGAGAGATATCATTTTTAAAATAAAATTATGAAATTTTGTTCCGTCATTTACACAACCCAAATTCCAGGCATAGAGCATAAATTGCGAACGATGCGTATATACACCCTCCAGTGCGACCGATGGCCAGCCCTTTGCGACTCACTCGAATCGATGGATCGAAGCGCGCAAAAACAGACGAACTGCCCGTCTGTGACCCATATTACTTGGAAAATTTTTAATTGCATTTTTTTCCATCGACAAAGAGGGCCAACGCGGTGTGCCTTACGGGTCGCGTCGCATCCATCGCGTTCGTTTGTATTCGACGGGAGCTGTTCGCGAACGAATGGCGACATTGCGAACGGACGCGCCACCTCGACGCGACCAATTACCAATCACTCTCGCGGAACAATAAAGCAAAACCGTGGAAAAAAATTCCCGTCAAAAGTATCGCGTTTCATATGCACCTAGCGCATCCCCGCGGAGCCCGCGGTGGCGTATAACTGTCGCACAAAAATAAAATTAAAAACTGAATGCTGCGGGAAAAAACGCGCTATCGCGTTGGTCTCCTTTGTTTACGAAAGAAAAATTCAACGCTCGCTTTTGATTCTCGAGTGACTCGAAATTTTAATCGTATCACGTGTCCCTCGAAAGTGACGTAAGTGCAGTTTTGGAATACCGGATAGTATATCATCTGACATTTTCACTTTGTGAAAGCGATAACAAAAATTCTTTGGTAGATACCAAGTACCAAAAGTGACTGTTGATGACTCATTTAAGAGTTTTATTTTCTCGACATAATTTTCGTTTTATTACCCGAGAGGCACTCTTTCTGTTGCGTCATACATACTATCAATTTAATGGCGCGATAATGTCTATAGTGGAGTTAATTCACGGATGTGGGTCCAGTCGAATGGTCCGGCGCAATATTAGATAACACCACTTTATATATATGACCATCGATCCAACTTCAAAGTCGGTTACTTTCGAATACTATAAATCGTACGCTTCTATTTACTAATTTTCTAATTAATAATATCAGCGTATTTATTAATAGCAGCTAATAATTTGCTTCTCAGAAATATTAAAAACTGGACAGGACATATAGAACAGATATAAAACAAATTTTTTTTAAATTGAGATAACGGGGAAGAGAAAGAGAGCAGAAGCGAACGCAAAGCAGCCGTAATCGATCTTACGAAGGTATTTA
The DNA here is from genome assembly GCF_001594055.1 of Mycetomoellerius zeteki. Classification (NCBI taxonomy): domain Eukaryota; kingdom Metazoa; phylum Arthropoda; class Insecta; order Hymenoptera; family Formicidae; genus Mycetomoellerius; species Mycetomoellerius zeteki. Next base: position 2,583,156 of record NW_017257632.1, read on the forward strand.
ACTCGGAGAGATGAGTCAAGGGGAAGAGGCGAGTTTCGCGTAAAAAGCGGTGATAGGATGAAGCGGAGAGGAAGGAAGGAGGACACTATTCATCACCAAGTGGTCCGAGAGTGGTGCAACTGCAACTGCGGCGACGTGGAGTTCGCCGCGCCTCCACGCGCGCACAGTCGCTGTAGAAAGGTGGAAGAAGCAGATTGAGGGATGGTGGGAAGGGATAGGGGCAATAGAGATGGCAGAGTACTGGCGGTGTCGTAGCAGGGAGTAAAATAACTGAGATACTGGCTGTATTCTCCTTCTCCTCCTCCTCACGACTGCAACTAGCTAGGCGGAGCTCGCGGACCGGGCTCTATATAACAGCTGCATTGCATTGGGCATCTAGACCCCTCCGCCTGCATTCTTGCGCAATAGAAACGATCTTCGCGTCTTTCACCCTCTGCGTCTTCCTTTCTCTTTTTATCTTTTTGTATACGCTGTGCATGTGCAACCAACCCTGTGACTTATACGGGACTTATACGTAGTGTCCGTAAAAAGGTGCACAGTACGGTAGTAGGGTTTTATCCTTAAAGCAGCTTGCGGACTTCATTTTTCTTTAGCGAACACTTAATTCCAAAAGTGACTGGTCGTCATGAATATTTTTTATTTTCGTTAATCGTACGATGTTCTTTTTATTACTTGTAAGTAATTATTGACTATGGAATATAGTTCGATATAAAATAATTATGATATCATATATACATATAGCTCTGTCATGTCAGAATATTTGGCCAACACAGGCAATGTATAAAATAGAATATTAAAATAGTAAATGATTCGCTCTGTAAGAAATATTTAATTTTTGTATAAGCATTTATATATATTTCTCAATACATCTCTAATTTTAAGAGATAGAACATTCTATCTCTTTTCGAGTGAATTTAAAATTACTTTTTTCTGATGGTGTTCGATTCCTTATTTCTGTTTATATTTTTATGTCTTTTTTTATTTAAAATATTCGAATTTTTTTATAAATAAAGTTTATACGTTAATCTGAAATGAAGTTTTTTCTTATCAATACAGTTAATAAGAAATAAAATGACATTAATAGACCTTAATTACTATGAGACCGAATCTTCTTTCAAAACTCACTCCTTGTAATAAACTGTAATCTTCGTACATTGTCAGTAATAAAATCTTGGCTCTGTCTCAGATATATAGATACGTGACCCTGTGCATTCATCACTTTTCTCGCCGTCAGGTCGACGAACTCCCTCCTCCGATTGTTACCATCCCCACGTGGAAACACGATTGTTTCACCTTTTCCTCTTAGCTATCCAGTCGATGTCGTATCTTTCTCTTTTTATTCTCTCCGCGAGAAATGCGGATACTTCGTTCGTGAGAGGGGGTTACTGATTTCCTCGTGTGCGCGGGTGTGTGTATGTGTGTGGTTGGTAATTTTCTCTTCCGTCTTCCGTCTTTTATCCCGTCGTTTCCGCGCTCGTTTAACGATCTGGTTCGCGCTGCTAGAAATAGAAGCTCCGCCTCCTAGACCAGAAGCCGAAGGCTGAATGAGAGAGAAAGAGATAGGAAGAGAGAGGAAGTATGAGTTAAAGAGGAAGAGAGACAGAGAGGTATCCTCCTCCGCAACCATGGGAGGACGAGACTCCTTGCGAAGCCCTGGGCGTGGTGAGGGAGGAGCTTCCTATACTGTATACGAACTCGTTTATATCCAACAACGACGGGAGCTTCTACGGTCGGATGCAACCGACGTTGGCGTCGACGTCGCCGAGACCGTCGGGATCATGACGCAGAGTTTTGTGTTCAAAACTGTGCATCGTTGTGTTTAATCTCCATTGAATATTTTTCGACTATTTAAAGATTATTATTATACAAAATAAATTTTAATCTTGTGAGAATTTCAATTTTTATTGACTGTTTAGTTACTATCATCATTATCCACTGTATATCATGCTTTTTAAATTATGTAGAAAATACGGTGGATAATGATATTAGCATTGTTATATTTTCAATTAGAAAATTATTATGGAGAGAAAGTACCACGTATATATATATATATATATATATATAAAAGTATATGAAGGCAACTGATATCTTGTGCGAATATATATATTTATAAATATACTCAAGTAAACTCACAATAGATTTGACTATATCACAGGTGAATTCTGTACATCAGTTACATTCGCTCAGAACAATGGAACGTACAAGCTCGAAATAATTTTAATCAAAGACGTTAATTTCAATTTATGATTCACGGCGGATTCGACTGGGCTTTAACATAATTTAATGAAATTCGGTGCTAATGCAACATATTTGGCATACGTATTCCGTCGGATGGAGTAGAGTTTCCCTGTAATTTTAATTAAAAGTATTGATTTAAATTCTACGTACTGCTACTATGGCTCTCCACATATTAATTCGATTCATTTAACGTGCGTCGTCAATTTTATTCCCATCGAGTAGTCTGTAATTGTAATGCAGAGTCGCGAGATATCTTTTTTAGACGAACTCCGATCGCGCGGACTTGCGAGGCACTTCTCGTGCGTTTAGGTAACTAATTTTTTTCCGCTTGCTGTCCATTGCAGCTGCAAGAGTGTATATGTTGGTATATAGAGAAGATAAAATTTGCGTAGGATCTCCCAATCTCGTGTAACTTGATAAACATGAGACTTCGTAATGAATGTAACGAAGAGGGTTAATTTAGATTCGCAGTGGATATGACCGAATTTCGAGCTTTATGAAATCTGGTAACGGTGTATGTATGATTAATGTACGATTTAATTAAAATTTTATTTTACTTTGTATCAATCGTGACATATCTTTTTCAAAAGGGAAAGATATATACTTCGGATAAAACAGTACATTCTTATTATTAGTGCCATAAGATAAAAATTTCAATCTATTTCAATCTATTTAATCGAAACTGCATTAAATTTCATTTTGCGATTATTACCTATTAATTCTATTGCTTAGCAAAGCAAACGAAATATTTTATACGCTCTCAAGATGTTCTAAATATTTTTTTGCCTTTGTTTTATCGTTGAAAGAAATATATTTAGTATCTCTTATTCGGCCCTTAAAGTCTAAAATGTACAATATGTTCTTGCTTCCTGTTTTTTCCTTTTTGCTCCATGCCTTTTTCCTTCTCAGCGATAGTTTTATCGACAATCGCGTTTCTTTTGATGTCTTTCTTGTCTCTCCCGAAGTTGGTCAACTTTATCTCGGGCAACAGAAAATGAAGAAACTAGATAAGAGACAAAAAAGTAAGAAGTAAAAAAACAAGAAACAAGAGACTAAGGGCATATCGTAGATTGGGCTTTAATTTCTTGATGTCACACGTTCTACGATCGACGTTTACGTCCGTTTACGTGACAATCGCACGAGCAACGACAAGAGTGAGACCGGAGGAGACGCAGGAAGGTGGACGTCGCTCGAAGGAGGGTTAAACTGTGCAGTTTGCCAATTTGCCGCAGGCGTCGTCGGTAGGTGCGTAGGTGCGCCATACCGTGCCAGGACACACGCCACGTTTAGCGGGCCGGGAGATGAAGTGCACGAACGAACGAGATTCGGCGAGAGGCTGATGTGCGGTTGAGGAGATTAATATGCGCGCGAGGCTCGCGCGCGCCACCCCCCTTATCCTCATCCTTCACCCTCGTTTCACCCGCGTGTCCGCGGCTCTTGCGCCATCGTCGTTTTGCTCTTCTCTCCCTGCTCCCTCGTCGACCACCCCTGCTCTCCGTCTCTCTTTCTCTCTCTGGTCGCACCCCCGCAGTCCCATTTGCGAGTGGCGGCGATATATACACACGTATAAATCCAACGGCGCGCACACGTGTACCTACGTATACCGCGGCCGGTCCCGGGCATTTAGTAATTTCTGTCACGAGCCGAACGTTCCGTTCGGAACGTCAACTCACGTGTAACTGCGGAGCGAATGGCTGCTCACGTATGCGTCGAGCTTAGCCGGCAACCGCGAGAAGAGGATGGCCTCTGCGAGAAAATTCGAGCGCATCGCGACGCTGATGGCCTCTAGCCGCCCTCGGGCTCGCCACGTTCGTGCAAATAGCCTGCGCGTGGAATATCGAAACTGTCATCTTACGCATAGTATAAGTATATGGGCGATATCCAATTCGATTTTTTTTATATCAAAGTAGCTAAATATTATTTATATCTATTAATATCAATTTAGACAAAACTTTTCTCCTTTTAATATGCGAAAAAATTGGGTTGAATTCTACAGTAATTTGAAACAAAATCTCTTTAAAAAAATATCAACTGTATGAAAAAAAATTGTCATGAATTTAATAATATTGATACATTGAAAGAAAAGATTGGCTACTGCAGCAAATTAGATGGTAAAATATGACATAGCATTTTTAATTGGTTACAGCAGCCAATTGAAATCCTATACTGACATTGCGGATAGATTAATGCAACCCAAAATTGACTGCTGCAACCAAAAATTGGTTGCTGCAGTCAATTAAAAATGCTATGCCATATTTTACCATCTAATTTGCTGCAGCAGCCAATCTTTTTTTTCATAGTTAAATATATTTGTAATTTATATTTATAACAGGAAGGTGTTTATCTTAAGTATTATGCATGAATTTTATTCTTGAAATGGACTGAAATTGAAAGACTGATTTAACTTGATATGGACACTTTAAATTGAAAATAAATTCAAAGCTAAATATTCTAGAAATTCAAAAGATCGAAAATGATGTTTTTGCTTGGCACAATATATATTGATGGAATTATATTCTGCCTTTATTTAGAATCCTTCAGAACCGCATTGAATTTGTTATTTGCATATTTAAAAATCGCTGTCTATTTTGCATCACTTAGTCTTTTTTTTGTCTATTACATTAATTTTTGTCGCAATAAATTAATCGCAGATTTAAGAATATTATTAATATCAGATTATTAATATTTTTATAAACATGCTTGTTAGCATCATTAATTATATTGCTTGTCATTTAATAAGGGATGTTTGATTCTGCTTATGATTGCATTTTAAGAAAAAGATTTCGGCGCGCGATTTGCAAAATGTATATAAATTCACACAGAAATATTTTTTAATATTTTTAAATATTTTTAATAATTTTTAATTAAGATTTTTAATGATGCAAATAACAATTTAAATAAAAAATAAATATAAATTTAATAATAGAGCTAAAATCCGCTTTGCTATTAAATTTATAGTGTCAAAAATCTAATTATTTGAGTTATTCCTGCATGCTTCTACTTACCATAATTGAGTAGGAGTAGTGGCGACTTCATAAATTAGGTTAAATTTGACACTGTAGATTTAATTTGATCGAATATAGGATTTTTCTTATTTAATTAGATTAATTCGGTGTCCAAATTCGTATCATAATTGTCTAATTTGTTGTGTCATAAAATGATTGAATGACGCCAGAAAAGCTACGCACGCGTGTAAACTAGTTTTTTTTTCCGGAGAATTTGGGGAGAGCGAATCGCGGAACATTCTTGCTCGGGCATTCCGAAGGCATTCCGCGTGCATTCCGCGGAAGGGTTGAGAGGGCGAACGGCTGCAGTTAGTAGGACTGGTCGGTCATTCGACGGGGTGCAAAGAGCGGCAGAAATCACGCGTGCGGTTTTGCGGGCTGCGTTCCTAACCGCCGAACGCCGAAGTTCGGATTGAACTGTCACCATCAGCCCGTACGCCGCGACCGCGTGACGTATATTCGTTCGTAATAACTGCGGTCGACCAGTCGAGACACTCGGTAAATGTTGTTTTACGAGCCGTGCCGTCTTTTCTTTCTTGTGCCTCTTCATGTAACACGTTTTGATGCTTACCAATTCGCTTCGGCCTAACTGAGAACGTGCTGGGAGATACTCCAAAGCGGATACGTCGAATACGAGACACGTCAACCAAGTGGCTTTAACCACTGTAGCTTTGTATCTTCGAAACATAAAATAATGTTGTAGCCTGTTGTCATGAAAGCAGACTACGTCTTTCGCTTTTGTCATAGAAATATAAGCCTGTTTCGATTTATTAGTTTTCATAAACATTATTAAGTATATCATTATTTTTAAGATTTTAATTAACTATATATAGGAAGATACGAGGATCAACTTTTTTCTTTTTTTTAGTTTTGAGAGATTAGTGAACAATGTTATCTTAATATAAGAGGTTTCCAGATTATGATAGCTACAATAGGATTACTTATATCAGTGCAATGTATAAAGCTTATAAATATAAATACTAGAATTCTAATGTATTTTGGATCTATGAATTCCATTTTGTTAAACAAAAGTGTATAATATAATCGAAACTATTTATAATAATTAGCACACCGTTAATGTTTTTTATTTGATTTTTATGACTTTTAAAAGTGGAATAGAAACCGATTCTAATTTAAGTTATGTATCAAGAGAACCAAAATTTTTTAGTGAACGAGTTAATAAATGAATTATAAAAATGATTGGTTAGTCATCGACGCGCCGTAAAATGATCCACCGAATTCGATCGCAGTAACATGTAATACGTGGAGGGCTTGATTTATGCTCGATCACTCTCACTCAGAAACGCGCACGTACGCACTCATGCACATACGCACAGATACAACAAAGAGAAAGAGAGAAAGAAGACAAAACATTTCTGCGTCGCACTATATTGTCGAAGGCGTGGGCGTCGCCGGCCTATCGGCGGTTTTCGGAGGCTGGAGGCTATTTGTCCACCGTTACATTGTTACCATTTTATTTGCCCGCCCGTTATATATGGCGGCACATACGTATGGATACGCGTCCATATATCTGGACCAGGCCATAAAAATACCAGCGAGAGCCGATACGTCGGGTATTATTAGAAGCTCAAAACAAGATTGCTCGGACGACTCCGACTTTCGTGGCCCTCCACCTTCGTTTCTGCACACCCTTCGTCGGTCAGCCCTTCGTACTGTCACCACTCGCCCCTTTCTCATAGAGCGATCTCGGTACGGACAGTCGCGAAAGCCCTCCTAACTGGAAACGTATCGTCGTAGTAATCGTCTCGAATCCCTTTTGCGTAAAAACATTGACGAGTTTTGTCTCCGCGACATAACACGTGATGGTTCTCAATCTAAATCTTACGATTTCTAGTCTCTCTTATCCTTTATGTCACGCTGAAATCTCACAGATTTGTTTCCATCTCATAAGAATAATGTAAAAAATAAAATATTTTATTATAATATATAAGTTGTAATTATATTGTATACTTTAAAAAGTAATCAGGGATGTGTATAGCAATTTTTTTATTTTTCAACATCATTTACAAATTAAATTTTTAATTAATTACAAACTCAGTAGAATCCATTAAATATATACTATTCAATAGTACACATGAATAAAAACTTAATAAATTTTCATAAACTTAACATTCAAAATCAAAGAGAATACGAAAAATTTTGATTCTAAGGTTAATTTACTCACATTTTTATATTTGAATAATTATTCTACATAAACCGCGCCTGTTATCTCACAAATGTATCAGCCGCGTCGGAAAGATTTTACGCCGGCAAAAATTATCCGAGACTTAGCTCGGTGTTGAAAAGGTACCGGGTGGAAGAGGAACGTCCTGTCCGCCGATCGTTCACAAAAGAATATGAGAAAAGGAAGAAGCGGCTTACGCGCGCAAGGCTAGGAACTTAAGCCTACCGGAGTAAGACGTTCCACCTTTAGCCCTTTGGCTCATGGCGCCTTCGTGGATATTTACAACGTCGCCCGGGTCCACGTCGAGCGGAAGCCGAGGAGTGAGAAATGGTTGCGCCGACAATTAACTGAAATCACACCGGGGCCAAGGCGGTTTGTCACTGTCTACGTTCTCGAACTACCGTGCCCTGCTGTAGCCGTTAGTATCACTAATGCCATACGTTGACTATTGTCGGCCCAATATCGAGAAACCCACAGCCGTAGTTCAATAATTAAATTTCTCCATTTTTGCTGATTGAGATTTTTTTTTAATAACTATGAGTACTTGTGTTATACGATTTTATGAGAAATATCATAGCCACATAAATATGTAGCCTCGCGATTAACAAAAAAGCTTAACCTTGGTAGGAATATACACTGCCGTCGAAAGTTTCCGGACATGGAACTTAAAATTGCATAATATTCAGGTCACCGTAACTCGGTAAAAAATCATCGCAGACAAAAAATAAAACAGCATTTTAAAGTTTGAAACTTATACTTTAGCATGCTTTTTATTTTTTTGTCTGCGATGATTTTTTACCGAGTTACGGTGACCTAAATATTATGCAATTTTAAATTCCATGTCCGGAAACTTTTCAATGGTAGTGTATATGTATATACATATATATACACTGCCGTCGAAAAGTTTGTCTGCAATGATTTTTTATCGAATTACGGTGACCTGAATATTATGCAATTTTAAGTTTCATGTCCGGAAACTTTTCGACGGCAGTGTATGTGCAGTTCTTTTAGACATTCATCCAGTTATTGTCTAATAAATTCCCATTAGTTATATTGCGTAGGAAATGGATAAAAACTTGATAAGTTTTTATTAATTGGCTGAAGCAATTTTCCTGGTAAAAATATGTACAATTTGTATATACACTTGTCTAGTTATTATCTAATATTAATAGATTATTATTAATTAAAATACTGATAAAAAGTGATAAAGAAAGAAAGAGACGGTATTCCCTTCACATCTTTCGGTGTGAGAACGCCAGTGGCGCGTTCTCTTTGACACAAGCCTAGCTGTGGAAATGCGATTAAGTAATTAAGGGATTTTTAATCTTGTCCCGGTCTCACCCTCGTTTTGACACCGGTCACGAGTCAGCGAAAGAATAAATAAACTCGAAGCCGTTGCCGTTCACAGGAATTAAATCGCTGATGAAGAGCCCGTGCCGCTTTTTTTCCGCTTCTCTATCTCGGTTCATGCAAATCAATACATTACCGTGATGCGAACGTATGAGCCTCAAATCTTGTTCTCGTCCATCCGCCGTGTCTTGTTTTAAATTAAATCTCAGTTCTCGTTTAATGACTATTAAAAATATCCATTATTTTTCTCTGTGCATTTAGTTGATTGGTGACTCGCATCGTGACCAAACATTAAATTTGTTTTGAAAAATTATTAAAATACGAAAATTATATAGTCTTAATATGTAAGATACAAAAACAATTTTCAGTTTATTTATCAAGTATTAGTATATATAAAAATATGTACTTATATAATATATAGAGTTACAGAAAAGGAATAAATGTAATTAAATTGCAAAGATAAGATTCAACCAATGTATTGACGGTATATTTGTGTCACATATAAGTAAGTCGATATCTATTTTTATCTGTAATCGTGGATCAGTTACACGACTGATGATTCCAAACAAAGTTCCCGCAAGGACTTGTCGGTTAAATGCGAGGGTGACTTCGGTAAAGAAGAACGAACAAAACCGAGTGGAGTCACGGCAAAGGGAAAGAGAAGAAGCGTGTTTGGTTACAAGCAGCGAGACATTTATCCTCGCCCTTTTAGCATTGCTCTGCTCAACCGCCCACGTGTATACATCGAGTGAGTCGTGTACGGTGCTGTAGTTGAACCATAAAATGATCTAACGATCTATCTTTCGTGATTTCTATTCTTACAACTTCCATAAATACGTAATTGTAATAATGTTTCTCATTACAGCAAAATTACACTGAACTTAACTTTCTCTTTTTGCAAAAGTAATAAATATAGGGAATTTTAAAGTTTTTTCTGACTGTCTAATATACGAAAGCGTCAATTAGAAAATACCAGCATAATTTTGTAACGTATTTATCTACAAAGTACTTCTTTATTAATAAGCATTAACAAGTAATAGACGACAGTGCTTTTATTAAGACATTACTTATCTAACTTTTTGTTAGTTGGATAATCTAATAGATTATATGTATGTGGCTACAAGTTGATCAGTTTTTCTGTGAGAAAACAGAATGGAAAAGAGAAGGTCGATATCTTCTCACGTGCCTTCCTTCGCTGGTCCTTGTTCCGAAATCGCTCTCGATTTCGTCGTTTTCTAACATTTGACAATTATTCGGTAATTTATCAAAGCGTCCGCGCACAATGGCCCGGTACGAGAGCAATCGAGAACGGCTCTGCCTTTGTGAGTCTTGCACGCAACACGGTGTCTGCGAAATACTCATCCGCGAAGTGCTTAAATTTTTCGATCTTTATAAACATTGAGTATTTAATATTCAACATTCTTAATCTTAAGAATATATCAATAAATTTTACTTTCAACGACAAAAAACCAATTGTCTCTAATTTTTATTTTACAATATTTTAATTTATAATATTTATAATAATTATATGCAAAAATTTTATTGCAAATTTTAATCTTATATATCATGTTGAATGGTTCCATAATAATGATGGCAAACGAATTTCATATATTTTTTTGTAATTATGATATAAATATGGTTTAAAAAATAATACAATTTCTCTCTTTCTCTTTCTTTGTAACGTTATATACACACACATATATATATATATATGGTATATACATATATAAAGAATTTAAAAGACATGATATTTTTATTACGACTGAAAATATAGGATTTAAATCGAGATCGTTGTCATAAATTCAAGAATTAATTGAATCGAATATGTACTCTTTTCCGGATATCAAGAACACAAGTCGCATTAGTCTCTTACAGCTTCTACCAGCATAAAAAGGCTACTTTGTTCAACGATTCGGAAATTTGCGATTGGCGCAAATCGTTTGTACCGGCTTTTAATTATAATTAAATACGTTAGCACTGAGACTTCGAATGACGAGCTCGATAGTGAGGTTGCCTCCAATTAGCGGCATACGTCGGTAATATAAAGCACTAACGTCGCAGATCGACACCGTATTCCATCGCTGATTATCAGCCCGATGGCAGACTTCGATCGGTAATCTCCACGCTCTTAATATTCCCGGCGGCCACTTAACAGACCGAAGTCCGGTTACTTTGTAGCAATCGAATCAGCGGCTACAAAACCGGCGACTAACGATCTTGTCGCTCGGTTTAGCGAATAAACTATCGCAGAAACGGCCGGCGGGCATAGCGGCGGCAGCCACGGGCAGCCGGTTGTTTTTAATTTTTCCCGCCGGTTCTGCGGACTGCGCAGGATGATTTTTTTTACGACCGCCGTCGCAGCGGAACTGCGATTTCATTTAATTTCACTCGTTTGGGATCTGGACTCTATAGCGAGTCATTAGTGCGTGAGTTAACATCAGAGTTTACAGTTTGGTGCAATGCAGCAACACGCATCGCGTTTGCCCCGCTCCGCATTTTTATACGCCGCGCTTGACTTCGCGTATATAATTCGCGTGAATGCGTTTGATGTAACTCGACAGAGTGCCAGCCATTTTCCCTCTGAGAATAAGCGCAAAATTATATAGTATACGTATAAAGAATTTCGTATTATATATATATCAACTATTGAAAGCCAGTTTTTTATTTTCTGCTTTCTTTTAAAGACTACATTTTATTTCATACATACTTTTGATATGTAAATGCGTTTCGGGAATTTTTGTTTCTGGGATTCTATTTAAAAAATTTTTTTAATATTTTTAATATAGTATAATATAAATTGTAGGAATTCTATTTTGCTACTCTCTCTAAAAGCATTTTTTTCATAATATTCTATACAGATTATTATATATCATATTTATTTACTTTAACAGTTAATTATTTACTGCAAAGAAATTCGTTCACAAATAGATGCTCGTGTTATCGTAGAATTGGTGACGCAAGTACATTTTCTCACACGTGCGTCTCCAATCTACTAGTAATCGATTTATCGGACATTTTCTGCAAAGGAGGAGAGAACCAGCTATATATTGTTAAGCAATTGTAGACCTCGTCCGTATACCTTGTCCGTAAACGTGATTTCGTACGCGGCGTATAATTCGTCGACACGTAACGAGCACACTTGCTCTCTGCTTTTTTTCGTGGCGAATTATCGAGACACCCGGTGCAGCAGGTATCCGTGGTATGGACGTGGCTGCCGACATTGAAACGAACAAGCGCGGTCCCGCGTTCGGAGCGACGAAACAAAACTATCTCATTGTGTGTTAATACACCGTGCCGCTTGCTCACCCGACTCGTGCGGCCTGCAACTGCAACACGCGGCGATGGTGCAGTCTTAAGTTGTGCTCACATCGCGATCCGCTCGATCGCGAAAACCCATTCCGGCATACGAGGATTATAGTAATGTTCCCATGTTCGTGGTTCCCACGTTTGCTGTGAAAAATTGAAGAGCATCTCCTACTCTGAAGAAGAATCTTCATTTCGGATGTTCTTAAAATATAATATATCCATATGAACAGTCATGAAACTTGTCTGACTCCATATTATTATCGCATATACACAAATAATTTATTCTTTGATTATAGATGCATCTCGCATTCTTTTAACATCGTGAGACCACACATCTTGAGAATTTTCTCAGTCGTTGTAAAATACGACTTTATCCTTGCAACGTTGCACCGTTAAGATAAGCGTGCGTGCCGAAAGAGTTCAGAACCTTCGAGCGTAAACCCTTCGTTTGCGTAAAGGGTGCGTAGAGGCGCGTAAAGTTGCGAATGCTAAACCACCTGAGTGTTCACTCTCAGTGTTTCACGCCTTTTACTCTCGCCAAGAATCTTCTCGTTCCCTCGATCGTTCTCGAAGGCCTCATAACTTTTCCACGCGAACTCTAGATCGTTCTCTCAGTTAGAAATTTTCTTCGAGTGATTTGTAAAAACTTAAACATCATTTAAACCGAAGGCTTGTAAAAAATAGAAAGAAAGAGAAAGATAATTGATAGTATTTATATTAAAAAAATATAGTGTTGTATCAGATATAATGTCTTGTATACTTAATACGAACACTGTAAAAAAATCTCAACAAATAATTTTATATTAAAATATTTGTAATAATTTTTAAAGTTTTTTTTTGCTATTATTTATTTTACGATACGCTTTAAATTTCATTGAGATTGTGTATTAGTTGTATATAGTGTATAAAAAGTTCGTTTTTTTTTTGCAAAGATTTTTTGCAGTTGTCAATTAAAATGCTAATAATCTTAAACCGCCTCTGATTCTGATACTTCATATCTTGTTGATACTTCGTTTTTGCTTTGCTCAACGAGCTTTTCGGTCGTATTTGCATCTTCTTAAGAACCGCATGAGTCGCGTATCTCTTTAAATATTCAGAACGCGCGAAGCCCATATGGACGACGGTAGACGCGGTCGGGGGAAACGGTAGATTCGATAATACGTTGCTCCGACCGATTCGTAGCCACGAGTTTGCGAGGGAAACTAGCGAGGCGGCATCCCTTGTATTCTAAATTACGCGAAAATTCGAGGACCAATTTTCAGCAGCTTAGAGGATTCTCTATCTTTCTCTTTCTCTATTTCTCTCTCTCTCTCTCTCTCTCTCTCTTGCGCAGGTTTCGTCGGCAGTTAGTAGGTATGGGCGGGCCACATATTGGATCATATCGTATCTTCTCACACCCCATGAATAATGCATCTCAAAGGTCGCCCTCCTCTGGCCCCTGTTCTTCTCCGCTTCGATACTCGATCTCACCTGCTCCCTCTTCTCCATTTCTCTCTTTCCTATCTCCCTTTCTTTTTTCCATTTTGCTTTCTTGCTCGCTTCCTCTCGCGAGAGCCCGAGTCGCGTTCCGAAATCTCTTCGTAATTAAAGCTGCCATATATTTTACTTTAATCGAGAAGATCGGCTGGCTACTATTGGCCGCAACGATTTATCACGACCGGACCCATTCGTCCGCCTCTCTTCTCGCTTCTTCACCTCCGCAGAAGATTATAATGCTGAGGATGTATGTACCAACGCAGTGTAATTGCGGAACGTTCTCACGATTCTGCGACTTCCCGCCTCCTGAATCACGGATGCAAACGATGATCTGAAACGTGCGTTACTTATTTAAAAAATATCTTTGTGAAAGAGGAAGAGAGAGAGAATAATAATCATGAGAAAAATAATTTTGCTAATTAATTATTACACGTAATATTTATTGTAACTATCGATTTTTTACATCGTTTTTTATTTCGCTCTTTTTGAACTTGACAGAATCAATATCATTCCATACATCAAATTATCGTTACAAGTAGAATGAGGAAAGTATACAAACAGAGATCTATTTTTTCTAGTATATTCAATATGTATATTGAAAAATGCATTGCATTTTAACGATTTGCTCAGGCAGTCAAGTTGGAAGTCGAAACGTTGGTTGTAGCTCGTTTTTCTTCTCTTTCGCGCGCAAATCGCTTCCAGCCCGCGAAGGCGGAGAGATCCAGTAGCCCTTGAAGCAACAGAAGCAGCAGTCCTGGTGTCACAGACTGTGAGATAAATCTTGGATTACCACGCGCTCCCCTATCCTCCTCCTGGCCTTGCTCCTTGAGTAGTAGCACCTCGGCATCCCGATTCTTCTCCGTCTACGACATTCACCTCTTCCTTTTCCTTCCTCTCTTTTCTCTCTTCGTCCTCGCACCCTGCTCAGCGACACAGGCTTAGCACCGTTTTACACTCGGGCGAGAAGGACTCGCGAACTACTGTACTCCTGGATTTACAACCTCGAAGACGCTGTTTGGTAAATCGCGTGCGAGAGCTCCGTATTAATGAGCGATTAGAGACATAAATCTGACTTTAACTCTCACCCCATTTTTGTCATGTGCGAAACTTGTTATTCTTATCGTGGATTGTTAATACAGTAGACTATGTGGAGGAATATTTCGAAACTATTTTCGTCGCTTCCACACATCTAGGATGTATGATACATGGATTGAATGATTGAAGAGATTAAAACTTTTTGTTTACGGAAAGAACAATTTTGCTAAAGTATAAAAAAATTTAGTTAAGTACAGATCTGAAAATAATTTGTTGTGAAATAATTATCTTATTATTATTATCTTTAGGATATATTATTCTCCGAAAATTACTTTTTTTGCGAATGATGAAAATTGATCCTCATCGAGTGCAAGAGTGTGTGCAAAGGCGAAAAACTGGCGCGTTAAGAGGGAGAAGAGTGAAAGCAACGAGAAACGAGGAACCCTCCTCGTCTTCTCGGTGATCCGCGAGACGCCACGGGAGTCGGAGTAGCTCGAGCGAACCCTCTTAAATTAATTACAGGGAAAAGATCCGCGAGCATCCCCCGGCAGCCAGCCGCCCTTGCTCCTAGAGGGCAAAGGAGGATACGCGCGCGCGCTCAGCCAAGTGTCTAACGGACGAAAATCCTCGCTAAAGGAGCGGAATGCTCGCCGAAAAAATTCCTCTCTGTACGCCTCAAACGCCGAGATTTTAAGTAGCCTCCTCTTCTGTGTTTCCCTCCTTTGCTTCCCCCACCTTCTTTTCCCTGTCCTAGAGTGTCCTATCCTTGCTCTTCTATCCCTTAGGTATCCTCGTGGATTCTTTAGACCTGCTTTCCTTCAAATTGATTCGGTAAATTTACTCGATGTGTACGCCTCTTTTGCCTGTGCATGCTTAGGGAAAATTAAAAAGTACGTCGATAAAAAATACGAGACATCTTGTCTCGCCAATTTGCATGATTTTTGTCATATCTTTAGAAGATCGAATTAAAAAATTAATTTATTTTAATATTATAGTTTCTAAAGATGTATAATTGAAAGAGAGATTAAGATAGCAATTGAGAAAATTAGACAACAGTTTAAGACGTGTAAACGTTTAGAAACATTACATATGTGAATACGTGTTCACACCGAATCCGGGGAAATGTACATGTATTATTACCGACGAACAGATCTCTAAATAGTTGCGAAGTTTCCGGGGCCAACTCGCTAGAAATGTTGCTTGTAACCCGGCTTTATCGCGGATCTCGTATAGAATGGTGGAGAACAAGCTCTACCGGCTAATGCCGGTGTAATCCCATAAGCGGCATAAGTCCCGATGACTGGTCGGAATAATTCCGATAGGCCGTTTCACCCTCTTTGTCGCGTTCGAATTTCTCGTTCCTTTCTGTCCCGCAGAGTTTTGCCATCCCCGACCGAGCTTACTGTTCGCCAAGAAATAAAATCGTAGGATTTCGCTTAACCTTTCGTTTGATTAGACAATTACTTCTTAAAAAGATTTTTTTAGTCTTGCCAAATATTTTGCATCGTATTAACATTGCGAACGTATAAAGTGTTACGAAATTCATTACTTAAGAAAGTTAGAAAGATAAACGCCACATTAAATTTTACATAATCGAATATTGGATGTTGAATATGCTGCCATTAGAATATTAGAATAAATGAATTTTCTTTTATAACAAACAAATGCTCTCGATGAATATTACTTTTAGCACTTAGTTTTCACGTTATGTTACAAATATCGATATCGAGAATTGAGATTGTTGACAATATGTATAAAAAAATAACTCACACTTTTTGGTGACCGAAATATCGATAGCGGAAACTTTGACCCGATGGAGAGATAATCTGTGTGTACTTTTAATATGGCTTCTCTTCTCCAATTACTCGATCTCGTCGTTTGTTGATTCAATCTCACGATTTATACGTGCACAACACACACACATAGTAGCGTTATTTGCTTTTTTCTCGTTCGCGTCGCACCTGTATTTGGTTTTCTTTTTTAAAATCGAAATTCCAAAGTAATTGTCTTTATTGCGAGATATTGCTTTTGACTATTTATCGTACAATTTTGTGATACGCGGACGTGCACTGAATATTAAATTTTCGTACTGGTTTTTATCGACTTGTCCGCTATCCTGTCCAATATTGAGTACGGAATTAAACAACTTGCTTTTATATGTTGCATGTCCTCTATGATATGTATAATATTATTTATAAAATTCTATACATATAACAATGAGAATTAATATAATCCATTCTGGAGCATAAAATATTTTATATCTTAAAAATATTAAATATAATAGAATAAAATATTTATATGATTGTGCACGCATACAATAATAAATCTATTTCTACTTTATAAATAAATTTTCAAAAATTATGAATAAAAATGATTACTAACGTTCTATAATTTCTGTTATATTTTGCATTACGAATGTAAAGTTGTTAATGGAATATAATTAAAATTTAAGGCAGCATCGGAGCTTTGCCAACGACCGCGTAAATCGTAATGAGATCAAGAGATCGCGTGAAACACGGGTGCTATTAGCGTCAGGCCGGGGAAGCCGCTAGATCACCAGGATCTTGAAGAACTCGCGGGGAACCGAGGACAGATCGTAAAACAACCGATGCGGTGTTGGCGCGACAGAAGTAGAAAATACAAGCGAAGTGGAACACAGGCGAGCTGTGTCCTCTTTTGCATTAAACGCGCATTCCGTGCCGAACGATTAAGACTTAAGAGAAACCGCTGTCCCCTGCACACAGAACAGACGCACGAAGACACGAATGAATGTCCTTATTGTCTCTTACCGTGAGAACCCCAGACACGCGCAAATCCGATGTAATTAAATAAACGATTAAATAAACTATACACGCCGCGTGAACCGCGTTCTCGCGATTCTTATCTCCGCGAACTGCCTGCTTTTACATCCGTTTTTGTAGATGATGTCAATTACCTACGCACAATAAAAAATCGTTTTTAATTTTGACGAAATCAATATTTGAATCTTACAATAATCTTGGCTAATAATTTTGAGATCTCTTAAAATTTTACAATTTTGATATTTTGATGTTTTACAGCATCGAACTTTTAAAATCTTGGAATATTCGCACTATAATATACTATTATAGATCTTATTATTATTATAGATCTATTTTTTATTCCTGCACGAGACTGCACTAGAACTCTTTTTTTTTTCACTTTCGCCAAATATCAAACACATATCTATCTCATTTTGAGTTCCAAAAGTGCATATATACTTTTCGAATGCAAGTTCAGTCACAGAAAACAGACCTGGTAACCAACGGTTTAGGAAACTTGAAGTCCACTTATAAGAACTGACCTGTTTTTACTCACCACACCGCGAAATTTGCACGTCGAGTGTCTCGTTCGGGTCTAAGATGATGCTGAGATAGCGAGAGGGAAGCCCCGCGTGTCGCGCAAGCCGGATGCTAAACCGCACTTTACTCAATGGGGTGTACATAGGTCGGGAGCGTAATAACGGGCGAAAGCATTATATAGATGCTATACGGTGGAGGACGTGAACGACGACGGGGTACCCCGTTACCCACTCTGTATGAAATATCAACCACCGTGAAACTTGAACGCCCTGAGAAACTTCGGACGTCCTCTCCGCTCGATTGACGATCCGGCCCGAACGTGCGGGAGGACGAAAAATCTCGAGAATCTTCACCGAAAAGAGCGTATAAACTCGTTGACCAGACATGGCGAGCGAAGAAGACCAACATCGCGGTGAACTATGCGCGACTACATCAGACTCGGTTGCGGCATTGCTTTACGAAAAGTTATGAAATTAATAAAGACTGCCGAGATAAGTTTCCCAGAGAATCGACCGCGGTTGCGCATTTCGAGAATGTAGGGAGATAAAAAATAACATCGCTTATTAATTACTCTCGCAGAATTTATTGCTTCCGTCGGAAGTTGCATTGAATTATCAGGCGATGAAATCGTATAATCTAATCAATTATCTTATAAGAAATTAATATTTTTGCAATAAAATATCATTATTTTTTGTTGTCACAAATAGAACTCAATATTAAGGATATTACATTATAAAATATCTTATGCAATATATACGTCTCACGTTATTTTCAACTGTATATTTAATCTAAGAGAGGATATGGAATAATAAAATCACAATTCAAAGTGTAATATGATTTATTTTTTATTATTGTATGACACGATTTTTTATTCTCTTTTGTATTTGCGTGATGAATTTATTTTTATATCATCTATGACATTCCCACAGATAGAGTTATTTAGAAAATCGCCATCCTCGATTATTAAACTAATAATTGAATTGAACGATTCGAGACTCGCTGCTATTTATGTTCCCGTTTCAATCGGTGGACTTCCGCTGTGGGATAATACGGTTAACCGCGTTAGCCATTAGTCTTTCCACAATCGATACACGCCGGCTGCTACGTTGGGAATCGATGTCGATTATCACGCTCTGACTCCCTGCCCTCTCTATCCCTCTGTCTCCATCTTTCCCTTTTTAGCTCTGATCTCTCTTCTTCGTCTCTCAGATACAAATTTTATTTTCATATAATATGTAGCGGCATACATATGATTTACTATTGCATGTTGCATAATTTATAAATGTAATTTGTTATCATCAAATCTTGAAAGGGATTTAATTATTTGTATCGATAATTTTCAAGATATATTCTTTTATCTGTCTAATGTTAATATTAAATAATATTATTAAAAGTTAAATCGGTACCAAATTAACGAATTCTGAAATCTAATATATAATTTTATACGAAAAATCCAAATAAAATTTTTTTATCATATATTTAAATAAGTTGGAGGATCATATTTCTTTGTTGATTATTCGTGTTTGAAAGCTGAGTTAATAATTCTGCACATATAATTTTCGGTTATTGCGGGTTAATTAATAAAATTCAACAAGTTTATAGGTATAAGATTACACAACTTTTTTGGAATTATAGCATCGTATATTCGTAAGGATTAACTTCAATAATCACGATTATTTCAGAGAGGTTTGCTCTTTTCTTTCTTGCGATTCCGCCTCGATTCTCTCAACTTGTCTCACGTCTTGTGCGTCATATCGTCAGTTTGACATCGTTGTCTAACAGGATCTCACGCCGAGTACTGAGCCGGTTAACTCGCTGCAACCCAATCCACTCTCTCCCGTTTCAGTCTCGAGTCTTCTCGCTCTTCTTACCCTTCTCATTTTCCTGTTTTTTTCGCAACCAGCTTGCTAGTCGCGTCCTTTTATGCATTTCGAGATGAGTTTTTGTCACATGCGTGATTATGATTAACTAGTGTAAAGATGAGTAACTTACGCCTATTTCTATACCAGTGTAGTTTAATTTTGATCTTGGTTCAATTAACTCTTCATCTTTTTCTAATTCTAACATTTACAAAAAGATAAAGAGCAAGTTAAATCGAGGTTTATGTTAATCTACATTGATGGAAACGGGATTAGATACTAGCTGTATTAGAGATACTAGCTGCATATTTTATCTTGAATAATTATACTTATTAAAATAATATAAGATTTTAAATTGACTTATTGTTAGTTCTTCCATTCGTTTCTTACGAATGATTTTACTTTTATCGTCACGTGGAAACATAGTTTATGTACTTCTTTTTTCAGAATATAATCATCAAAAATATACAGCATGTAAATTTGCTTTCACCGTCGCTTCACGTTGCGTTGAGGGAAAAGGGTAGGCGCGCACTCGACGCGCAGCGCAAACACGCAGGGAGGTTGCCCGTCGTCGGACCCCGCGTTCGATCTCGGTGATGAATTATTCAGGGTGTCTTGATCCGGTCGGCCGACCGACAGACGAATTCCGGTTCGCTCGATCGCTGTGATGCTCTGCGATTTTTTCCCGGCCCTCTTTCAGCCGCTCTCCCTTCTTGCGAGCGGCCAGATTAAGATCGCAGGGATCGGCTGTCAGCTGCGACGATGTCGATTCATCGGTGATCGTACGACTCCCGGGCTCGTCTCGTGCGCCATGTACGGTAGTCGTTGCATCTTCGCTTCTTCATTCATGCACGGCTCCATCGTCCCCTATCGATGTCGATCCACTAGGTAGACAAGTAGAGACACTTCGAGTCAGAGTCCGGTCAAGCTTAACCGCGATGGGTAACCATATTCAGTTGCGCTGTCGCAATTGTAATAGCAGACGTTATGTGCGCATTGAATGCATTCCAAGATCACTTCAGACATCAGATTTTGAAAATAAAGTCGCAAAATCCCGAATATGTGGAGTTTCCGATGACCATCATAATTTTAAGACATTATTTAATTATTTATATGAAAAGGAAGAACTTATTTTTATCATAAAATTAAAAATTTAGGGAGCAGTTAATTGATTGATATTGAACCAGTTAATTTATATGTAATGTTATTTTATCGTACTTGAAAAAAATCGCACGATCTCGCAACGAGCGGTTAAAACTTTCGCCGAGTCGTAAGCGAGGACGTTAATGGTGCGTTGTACGCGACGGGTGATGCTGATTCCCGATTATCTTCAAGTTGACGATTTCCACGCTTGTAATTGGCGAGACGAACCTTTCGGCTGTGAAGCCGAGCATGCACAGTAGTCCCGTACGAGGATTAACGTTAACAAAGTCCGCGGCTTTCATCACCGACTTGACTCGCGCAGCTTAAACGAGCCGATTCGTTGCGCTATACACCTGACTTCGTCTACGGGGTGTCCGTAAAACTTCTACTTTTTTCATACTTTTTTAAAAAACACGATATGCAATACTTGCAATGTAATTATTATTATTATGTTAGTAAATTTCTGCTATATTTTTCCAAAAATATAATTCATAGTATTAATATTACTGTTATATTAATATCTTTTAGTGTAATTCAAAATGTATTAAATATATATATATAGAGAGAGAGAGAGAGACAGAGAGAGATTTAGAAAACAAAATATACAAGATCGATGATTAAGAATGTCATTTTTTAGCAAGTATAAAATTTTTATTAATCATTGCCACTGATGTATATTTTTTGTATTACGTTCTTTATTTCCTGTAGTATAGTATACTTATCGATTTATTCATCAACTGCAATTGTATGGTAGTTCATAAATTTTCACCATTTTCCAATCACTCGTTCGCAAGACTTCCATTATGAACTCGTCGAAATTACATGATTTTCGAAAGCGACGTGAACGCGACGGATAATACTCGATCATGCTGCATCGTGCTCGACGTGGGTGGAAGTTTTTTGGCTGTCAATGCGGATCATCGAGCGCGATCATTTCGCGAACGTGCAACCGAATGACGATCGATCGGCGTGGAATGACGCGCGTCACCTTTTTCGAGGTGCTCGTTGGTCCGTCATCGTTCGTGACGTAGAAACCCGCAGCTGCTTGTCGTCGTTCGTTTATTTGACGAGCTCGACTGAACGAGAGGAGAGAGAAAGAGAATTAACGTTATGGCATTAACCTTTTCGATATCAAACATTGTGAGTCGTACATGTAATATTGTACATTATATTAAAAGTTACTTCTACTCCCTTTCACAAAAAGATTATTTGGAAAAATTTCAATGTATAAGGAAATTCTGTGAGCTTTTAAAAAGCTAACTGAAAAAATAATTCTTTGAACTCTTTCAAAACAAACTCAAGCAAACTTAACTCTTTGCTACAGCAATGGGTCATTTAGATCCGAAGTGAAAATTTTAGATAATTGGTACAATCTGTACGATTAGTATCACGAGGTTCTTTGTAGGTAAAAAAACTTTAAACCTTTCTCTATCAATCATCGTAAGGCAAGGGTTCATTTATATTCTGTATTTTAAATAACGTTTTAGAGCTTAGACGTATAGTTTTGATAACTGTATACTGGAAAAAAAATTTACTAAATTTTAATAAATGTTTGAATAGTACTAACTAAATATTTACTAGATATAAACATATATTTATTTGATACAAGACTCATTAATTTAATATCATTTTTTATTGATAAATATTTATTTATTTAATTAGATAGTACTATTCAAACGAATATTTATTAAAACTTAAATTTTTTTCAGTATCAGTTTTAACATTCAGTGAAAAAATAATTCTGAAACACACGAGAAAAGGAAGTACATATATATTTGTATTGACTTTTTTCACTGTCGAATAAGAATGCTCACCATCATCCGTGGACACCCGTTACACATCTACGTTCGTAGGCATGCAAAGGTTGGCGGCTTCCCCTCACGCGCGTCTTTTAAGGTTCTTTTCGCCGCCTAATTGTATCGGGTGTCTTAATCAGCGTGTAAGCTACTAAGGCCACAAGGCTAAAAGTGAAACGAGAAAGAGAGGAGAAAGAGCCCACCTCCGCATGGTAAGCCACCGTTCTGCATCTCAAAGGCGCAATTTAAAAAGTATGTTAAGTCGCCGCCATTATGCTCGATGTACTTATCCGCCTCGAGATCCCGTTAGACATGAATTTAGATTATGGCTCGGTATTGTGTGCTTTTTCCCTTCTCCCTTTTATAAAATTCGAATAGAACCTGGAAGCTACTCTTAACACATCTCTTTCGAAAGACAAAGAAAAGTTTTTTGCTCAAGCCTGCCATAAACCAGAATAATGCTGAACACATTCGTTAAGGTCTTTGTTTATTTCTTCCGAAGAATTGTCTCTTTCGCTTAAACTATGAATTCTGTAGGTTAAGAAATTATATAAATAGAATTTCTGTCTGATTGTGTATTTATTATAACTTAAATCGAAAATAATTTTTTTGCAACATTTTTATAATTAGGATTTAGCTTATTATTAAAAATTTTATTTTTTTTATGTAAATATTTTTTTCTTTTCCATTGCTCATATATAATTTCTATGATAAAAAATTCTAACGTTTAACTTTGAAATATATTTGAAATTAAGATCTAATGATATTGAAATATTTTATTATGATATGAAATATTTTATTATCTGATATTCAAATATCGATTTATCCGAATATGAATTTCGATAGACAGAGCAGAAGGGACAGGAATGTAGGCGATCACACGGGGAGTTAAAGGGGATTGTCAACGGTCGACAGGCCGGCACGTGCTGAATGTATACTAAAAAGCAATAAACTCCTTCGGGAACTTATCTCGTAATGACAACGCGTAATATCTACATGGGATCATAATAAAGCCACCGGGAGGCAAAACGACGAGGGCCTTTGAGGGCATATTGGTGCTCCACCTTTTGATCCTGTTCGCTAATTCGCTACGTATATTTAGGGATGTACGAGTCGCACGAGTATGACGCGTAATTGAATCGAGCAAGCGGAAAGCTTTATAAACTTTTTGAGAACTTAGTGACTGATAATTGAAAACTATGAATTTCGAAAACATTTAACATTAAATGTAAAAAGTACATTTGATAGAGAATTATTATAAATATTAATTAATTGATGTATCAGTAATTTTATGAAGATTTAATTAATATTCTATCGGCTTAAATAACTAATTACATTTGGAAATTAATGCATGACATGATAACATCTTTTGCTAAAGACGCAAATGCGAAATAATTTTTATTTTCTCTTAATTGTGTTTTTCAATTATCTTTCCAACTTTTTCTATTTTTATTAATATTTTAAAATTTACTTGTTTTTCAATCTTATTGCACGACTTTTTCTATACGTACTTAGTTTCATTGTTCATTGATTATTATTATTAATTTTATTACTAAGCCATGTGAACATAACAAATAACAATAATTTAATCATACATTTTGATATCTTAAATATTTATTGGATATATTGGGAAACCTCATTAAAGACTCCATTAATTGAAAATGATAATATCCGAGCGAAGGACTTCTCGGGACTTTCAGGTTTCAAGAACAGATCTATTTATTCCACCGCCAATCGCGATGTCTACCTGAAAGTGTCGTCGAGTATCTTCCGCCGTGCATGATAAACTCTTGCTAATTGATAATTTTGTATCTGCTTATCTTAATGAGATGACGATGACTGATGCCACTGTTATATGGGTGATTCTAGTGGGGCCTGTGTTCGGGGGCCGATGCGGCGCGGAGGCGCTCGGTCTGGGGCTGGGGCTGTCGCCGGGCCCGGCCTACAGGTTCGCTCTGCCCCCGGGACTCGCTGCCAAGACCACCCGCTGCCTTGTATTCGACCAAGGTAGGCCTACCAGCCATCTTCATTGCCGCGGCAGTCATACCTTTGACCCTTTCGTGTTTGCATTTGTTTGGTGAATTCTTTTCCCAAATTTTATCCACATTATGGTCCTTATAGAAAAAAAATATATATATATATATTAGTGACAAAATCAAATTTCTCAAGAAAATTGGCATGAGAACCGAAAGGGTTAATGAGAATGACTTCTTTATATATGCAAGTACAGCTAGCTGTGTAATTATATTGCGCGTCTCTATGCGAAAATACACGAGATATGTCAAGTTAAAACGTTACGTAAGCATAAATTACGCGAGACTGTTTCATTTCATTTAAACGCAAATGAAGAGGAATCAACACGATCGAATTTATTCGAAATGAAAACTTATTTTCGACTTATACCATGGTCAAATATTCCCGAGCGAGGACGGACGAATGAAAGCATAATTAACGTGAAGAACGACCTGCTCGCGTCGATAATCAGATCCGAAATGCATAATTAATTTTCGTTAAATAGCGTCTAGTTGCATCGGTAATTTTCGGCGAATCGCGTAATGAAAAAATAATAATAACAGGTAATTTGATCGAAGCAATTTTGGTAAGAGTAATTTTAATTTAATTATATTGATTGCAATTTAGTTCAATTCATCACAATCATTAAAATTTATCAGGTTATTTCAACTGAATTATTTTGATTAAATTAACGTTATTTTATTTGTAGTTACTATATAGGATGTCCTCAGTCATTACTTTAATATTCTCTCTATTAATTAGAATAGAAAAACCTAAGATAAAAACGCCAAAGTTACTATGTCGTCAAGCTGTAAGTGATAAAAATTGATCAATGTTATCGTATATCATTTACGCGTTTAAATGTACGTATAATCTATCATTACTATCATGTTTATTTCAAAATTTTATATCTTTGAAGGAGAGGAAAAACATTTTTTTGATAATAAATCATGAAAATGAATCTCCACATTTTTTTTGTGGCGACTTAATCTCACTTTCTTGATTGATTAAAATCTTTGATTGATAAAATTCTTGATTAATCGAAATCGCACAACTTTTACTTCTTTTGTGTAGAAATTCTGAAAAAAATAATGATGATAAATTATTTTATATCTACAAATATATTTTTTAAATTATAACGAAGACTTTATTCTTCAAACGTCAGATTTTATTTATGATGATCTATTCATCAAAGTTAATTTGCAAGAAAAACAGAATATATTTGGGATTAAAGCGTTAAATATTTCCAAGCAAGAATCATGGCTAGTAAACGGCTTTGATGTTTATCAAGCAAGGCCATCCGTGTTGTCATTCGCACGTCGAGATCCGAGTTGGCAGGCAGTAATGTGTGTGTCGCATTATCTCTCGAAATGCAATCGGCTGAGTACCGAGAGAAAACGCGATCTCCTCTAAAGAACTAATGATTGCTAATACTTGTAATTAATTGTTTTATGATTAATTATTCATGATCACATAGAAATCGCATAGAAATCAATGCGACGCGAATTGTAGATTATCGTTTTGTTGGAACGTTTGAAAGGTAATTATTAATTATTTCTTTAATATTTATGCGAATACATCTCCGCGCGCGTTCATAGTGTTTGCAGATTGAAATGTAATTTGTTTATTTGGATTGAAAGCGTTAATGTAAGTAACACGTAAACTGTCAAAATGAATCAGATAACGCATGCAGAAAGCGGCTGTAATCGTTAATAATTTATTTGAGATGTACCGAATGAAACATTTTTGACGTACTTTGCAGTGTCCGTTAAATGATTCGTTGAAATCGGAGAACTGCCTGACACGCGGCGTTCAACGATCGGTGTTATTGTTTACGCAAGGTCGCGCGCGTTATCATTCGTGTGGTGTTACTCGGGTCGGTATGTAGCAGCGCGAATCGCTTTATGTATCGCACTATCTCTCGAGACGCGATCGCGATTACATTACTCTGCGTAATTAATTAGCTACCGCGATTCGTAAGTGTATTGACGGCTATTGATTGAGACGGATATTTCATTCTATCCATTCGTTTAAAATAGCAAACGAAGCAGTAGCACTTCCTCACGATTTATTATGATACCAATACTATTTTTGGATACTTTGATTATTAAAATGAGGAATGCGCGCGCGAAATTCAATTTCCTTGCGAGTCAAGCAGGATTTAATTAATTATATTACATCTAATTAATAATAATTCTATAATTTCATAATTCCGTTGACAGTCGTCTCGGATGTTGTATGAATTGTAACTTTGTGTAACCGTACTCTTTTCTTCGCATTATTCTTTCTCCATGCGCGTTGAGAGTATCGTGTGATCATCCAATGCTGATAATTATTGCCGTGATCTGCATAATTAATTTTAGCGAGTGAGTTTTATGTGAGTGCTATGAAGAAATAAAAAGAAGAAAGAAAGCATCGAACGATAACGTATAGTGTTCATAGATGAGTTATCTATTATATTATTTATTTCTCTTAATGCTATATAAAAAGAATCATATTTTCCTTTAATTTGAAATAAATCTGTCAAAAATGTATACATACATATATATATATATTATTTTATATAAATATATTTAAAAGAGGTATTTAAGAATATAAAAATATATATACGAGGACTTCTCAAGTAAACAGTAATTTTATTCTATTTATGTTACTCTATTTATCCGCCATTATCATGTGCAATCATCAGTATCGTATTGCAACGTTGTGCAATGCGATGCACATTGCGGTACACTGGCGCATCAGGTGCGCCGGCACGCAGCTGGCGAAAGGCCCGGTGGTGGCGGATGTGCTACTGCGGGTCTTAGGAGATTTGTGGACAGGAAGATGATCGTAGCTCGTGGGCTTAGTTCGTGCAAACGCACAAGTCGATCTGGTAGCTGGATTTGCGGGATCGATGGACCGTCGCGTCGACCAACTGGCCGGCACGCCGAATTCGCGGGAACGAACGGACAACGGATCGATAACTTGACTCGCCGCAGCGGTGCGGCGGCTCTCGACTTAAGCCCGAAATCGATCGGAATCAGTATCTACCTTAGCCATTCCCTGATTCCGCCCTGTTAATTGGCCGGCTCTGCGTCCCTCAAGATTAATGACTTTCATAAGGTGAATGCACCGGTATCTGACGCTTTGAACCAGTGACTCTCAGCCGCGTCAAGTCTTCCGGGAATTGTAATTATCACGAAGAGGAAATAACTTATTCTATTCTGTATATGTGTATATATTGATGGCAAATATTATTTGAAACATTGTCAAAATAATAATCATGTTAATAATAGTAACAATAAAATGCACAGCATAAAAAGCAAATTTGGATATTGTTTATCGGGAAAATTGATTATCGTTTTATCGAACATGTATATTTATTCTCACATATAAAAAACATACAATGTTAACATGTCGCCGTTTAATCGTCACCATTCATTCGGTTTGCAATAAATAGCGCGATCGAGATGCCACTGGAAGTAGAGAACGATGGTTAATGGTGAAAGTTAAACGGTGACATGTCCGGAATATTGTAGAATACATATGTTCCAAATTTTTCATCCTCGCACGCACGCGCGACACACACTCAGTAATTCCTAGTTTTATTGTCGTGAAAAGTGCGTGTTTGCTGTCGGTTTAGCGAACTTGCTAAAAAACCTAACTGACATGACACTAATTTGACTTTAATGTTTCTAAAAATATCTTGTACATCTTAAAAATCTTCTAATAATGATATTAGAAGATATAAGAATAATTAATAAATAATTAAAAGGAGTCTAATTTTTTCATGTCGCATTATTATTATTTCTTATATTTTTATCTTCAAGTGATTTTTTAGTTCATTTTTTTTTAATACTCGCGATATGCTATTTATCTGTAAGACATATTTCTCTTACTTACTTTACTAATTATTTTTTCCAGGTATAGTAATGTTATAAAAAAAATTATACTTGTAAATAATAGCAGTTTTCGTAACAATTTTCTTATGAAATTCTTGAAACATTCTCGATTGATTATATTTGTCATTGATAAAATATCTTATGTTATCTAAGTTCTTTTGTAACATTCTGATTTCACTGAACATTAATGCATAACGCATTATGCGAACTCTAATTTTTCGGTATGACCGAGCACCCGACATGATCGCCAATTAAACCGCTTTGCGGCGTGTCTTTCACCCCAAAAGAGAAGACAATGTTGCAACGTTTTGAGGGCTCCGTTACGAGTGGCTCGCGGTCGAATCACAGAATATATAAATTTTAACGGCGACTAACGTCGCTCTTTAATACCTGCGCGGGCCAGTTTCGGTTGGGAGTTAGTGCCTTTCCTAGTACAGCGATGATCCTCTTCCCGCGGTACTTTTCCTGCTCGTAATCGTCGTCGGCGACCGGCATTCGCGGCTTGTAATTAAATCTTCTTGCTCCCCAAAACTGACTTTTAACCCCTAACTAGTGACATAAATATGTGACCATATTCCTTTTTGTAGCTGTAGGATTCTTTAAAAGTATTTAGGGCGGTTTCCTTTTCGGAAATACTCGTGGAAATATCCTTTAAACAGAACACGTGGACGAAAGTATTTTTTGCACATATTATATTTATTATTCACATAATATGTATAACAATTTGACATTTAAAGCTTAAATATCAATTTTTTAACGCACAGAATGGAGAGATATTGAATTGATGAAATAATGTCTACTAAAGTTTTCTCAAGAAAATTTAATTTTTAAACAAATTTGGGGAAAAGTATGAAAATGAACTCTAGAATATTCAATATAGTTACAAATTACGTAAAATATGGTGCAATTCGCATGAAAGAATTGTATACCTGAATATATATTGAATTGTATTACATTTACATAATTTGTAATAAAAATTACGAAAATAAAATTTACTGATTGCGTTTTAAAATGTAATTTATATTTGAATTATTTAATATTGTTGATTGTAATAGTAAACATAAAAAAATATTGATAAAACGTGATATACATTTACGAATTAAAACGCATTTCGCGGTTATTTCTTCAAACCACATTGTATTGTAAAAATCCAGGACAAGCAGAGAAACCATGTGTTACGTCAAGAAAACAGAAACATGAGCATTCGCCGGAATTGCCGGGCCACCTCAACGCGTGCATAAATTCATATTTTATCGCGGGATGCATAATATATGCATCATTTCAGCATATTTTAGACGGCGCTTTTTAGATGCTCTTGTGCATATTGTTCGCTCATTTAAAACTCAGTCGCAAGTATTATATTTCGTAAACCAACATAATCACCGTATTCTCTAATTACAATTTTCAATACGAGATTTAACATATTCGGGATTCTTTACTATATAACGAAATTATTCGCTGCGCGTATTTAATGTGTCTTAGCTATGGAAAACATCTCGGGATATTTCTATTAATTTAATTTCTTGAGATAGAATTTTACCGTCACATGAAGTGATGTTTGTTATAAAATATTACTTACTCGAGCAATGTCATGTAAATGTCGAGGTTAAGCCTGGAACTCGCGAATTGAAATTAAAATCAGTTAATTGACAATCCCGATAGAGTATCGCCTAACTAATTAAATCGGTAATTAAAGACCGTAAGAAAGATCGTGGATGAAGGAAATGGGGGCGGCAAAGATCTTCTGGATATTCTCTTGGAAGGAAATAAGCTGCTGTTAATTTATCGTAATCGCTCGGTGTGACTAAGTAAGTGAGCGACGCCTCGTAATATTCTTTATTAAAATATCAAGCTGCTACTTTTTCTCACGTCTACTCGATTTTATTCCCGAGACACAACTCATTCCCGAAAGTATATTTCCGAGCGATAAGTGATCTGATATTACTGATGCTTGTATTTATTATATTTTTAGTTAATTGTTTTCTTTGTTGTATCTTATTTAAACAATACGTACTATATTATTCTAAAAATTTTCAGTAAATCACTGCTATTAGAGAGAATGCAGTCTTTGCTGTATTTAGTTTATGTGCTTACATTATTATGTAATAATACTAACGAGATTATTCTGGCTTAAATGATATCCGTTTTACGCTGGTGTTAAAATCTTTTCGGCGCGCGTTCATTCAGAAAATCAGGGAGAAACGAAAACTTTTTTTGTCCACCCTCGACGTCTGAGGGCAGAGGTGACGTTAATTCCCGGCGACAGGGGCAAAACGCTTTGCCATCCGGAAAGATACGCGTGACACCGTTTCGATCGATAACGCGTGTAACGGGGATGTGACGGTGGACTTGTAATCGCATCACGAGGCGATATCTCGATTCGTTTAATCGGACGAAGGCGACGATGATGAGCAAGAGCCAGATGGACATCGCGAAAGTTGTCCTTTCCTTTTTGTATCCCTTGTTCTTTTACTACGGATTAATTAGCTCTTTCGTGAGTCAGCGTGACGAATCGTGACGTGAACGAAGAACGACGTGACTTGCTCTAGCGAATGAAATCTGTCAAAAGTGAGATCAGAGCACAAATCAGTTTTCTGTATTCTTATCTTATACGATTCCTACTGAATTTTAAACTTTTCTCTTCTTTTCATATATCTTATATATATTTTTTTATTTGCAAACAAATAATTTATATGCTTAACTATTCATGCTAGAATGTAAATCAAGACCTATACAAATCAATTTAAGAAAAACTGTTATATCCTTAATGAAAAATTGGAGAAAATAGGAAACAAAGAGAAAGAGGAAGGGGGAGAAAGGGAGAGAGAAAAGGAGGGAGGGGGACAGCCTGGTGATAAAAGTCGAGTATCGCCGGACGAATAATCGCTTTTCATAAATAACCATCGCGATAAATCAATTCAATACCGGGACTCTTTGGATTTCCAAATAAGCAATAACTGCCGAAGTGCGGGGACAGGAAAATGGAAAAGCGCGGACCAATGGATCTTTTTTTTTTTTTTTCAAAAGAGAGGAGAACCCCGGTAGAGAGATAGGGGTGAAACGCTAAGTGGGTCAGTACCGACACAATACGGTAGACATGCAACAAAAAACACGTTGTTATACGGACCGCAACGGAGATGCGCTCGGTGCATACGCGTTTTATCCGGACCGATATACCTGATAACGAGTTTCAAAAAAGAAAAAAAATAATTCACTCTACAGGAAATGGATATTGAAATGCGTATTCTCTAGAGGTTGAAGTAGGCCGGATATTGAAATATGCTTTTGCGTAGGGGATTGCGGTGGGGTTCGATGGAAGTTTGTACATTTTGAACAAAGGCGATTTTTTCGCAAGGAAGGATTTGCAAATTAGGAAGAGATTAATATTTTTTTATCAGCTTAAGATTTAAAGAAAAAATGAGAACCGAATAAAATTTTAATACATTTTTTGAGAATTTTATGCTGCAGTTATTATATCGATTGATTAAAGACTTCTTGATTGAAGCATGACTGTAATTTATGATTACGTAGGTAACTATTATGTCACGCTGTTTTTTTTATTTTTCTTAAAAAGCCGAATAAGAAATAAAAAATGAAAGAAATTTTAACATGTCTTTACGAGTGGATGTATCTTTATATCGAGTAAAATATAATCTTGAAGAAAAGAAGCAAAATTGAGATCTAGGGCAACAACGTCTGTCTCGATCTTCACGATCGTTTCGGTAGAAATGGCTAGCGGGAATTCGCTCATGCGACAACAGAGATATTATTTTTCATAAACGCGGCGTAAATGGCCGTTTCGCGTGATTGCGTGGCTCCTTGAAGGAGTACACGAACGAACAGAAATGCGCTCCGTATAGGATCTACAAAATGATTTCTAGTTGAACACTTCCATAAAAGTTACAAAATGCCGCATATGAGGCTATTTTTCTAACGATATTTTTTTTAGATAAACTCATAACTTCTCGATCTAAAAGTACATAACACAAGTGTCTTCAATATTATGATATAAAGCATTTTCAGTATATCGAACGCGATAGTATTTAACACGATAATATCGCTCCACTTGTCCAAGATAATTGAGGATTAATTAAGACCAAGCAGATCGTTCGAAAACTGGAATTACCCAGTCATGTAAATATTCTCGCCACGGTATTCTAAGCATGCATTTAATCGCGAGGAGCAGGAGGAAGTTGCCGCCGCGCGAATTCGTTTACTTTCTATTACTCCGTTTTTATCAGGGGATGAGATCATTATGCGAGCTCCCCTACCACTCCGCGTGACGTCTTGCATCACCATTTTTTTTTTCAGTCGGGCTCTACCCGGAGAGAAGCTTCTCGCCTCTCCGTGCGACAGTAATTTTACTTAATTAAATTCCGTTCTTTCCGCCTTTGGTGGCGCGACCCCTCGTTTCGGGCCGGCCACCACCGACTAACCCCTCCTCCCCTTCCTAGAGCAAATGCCGCCTTTTCCTAACGCGTCACTCGCTGTATCGCCACTGATTTTTCTCCTGCTGCTCTGTCGCTCCGTTCTTGCTTCATTGTCGCAGCTTCAAACGGTTTTTCTCGGTGGACGATCTCAACTATTGGGAGAGACAGATACCTTCCAAAATGAAAGGAGCTGATCTTTCAAGAGAAATATTGGAACGATCATATATATTAAATTTTTTAAAAATAGATTTTAATCGTATTGTTTTTAAATTTAAATTTTTCCAGCTTATTTAATATGATAACTTTTCATATTTACTACATGTTACTGTATATCAGTTCAATAACTTAAAAGTTAAAAAATTAAAAATAAATTTTGAATTAATATTCGACTAAGAATCTGTTTTAATTGAAATTAAAATTATGGAAAACAAAAGAGTTAAATGTTTTAATTGTAAAGATTAATCGATTGTAATTTTATTGTAATGTGCATCGTATGTCATAAATATTTTACGTATAATATGCCTCTTAATTCTTTATATCGTAGGAAGACTAAGAAAACCTCGTTACATGATGTTAAAGTATCTATCTCGTTGCCGTTACCTTCTTCGTCAAGGCGTTCGAATAATACCATCGGCGATGATTTACATTTAATAGCGGGATAAAAGCGCGTCGAAATGTCAGCGGAGTCGTAACGAGGGAAGAATGTGTCTATCGTGGCTTTTGCAGTCGGGATAACGTTCACGGTTGCTCGTTACGCGCCGTAAGAATTAAAGCAGCAAAGAAGGGCTCGGCCTGAGTGAGATGGTTAGAAAGTATAAGAAAGAGAGAGAACAGCTTCTTATTGCCACTTCATCTGCAATTAACATTTATGGGCTCGGGCGAGTGCTGGAAAAACTAATTAAATATTCTGTGACACGCCGCGAGCCTTAGGGGCCGATACTTTGTACATAGCCTTACGTCGTTTTCAACCCTTGAATGTCGAGAAGAAAAGGAATAAAGAGATAAGAAGTTGCTAACGGGAAATATTTCTTTCGATCTTGCTAGAGTTAGATTTAATTCGCAATCCACTACATTTTAATATTTTATTATAATGACGGATTTGAACAATTGAATATTATTATATTGGTATTAGAAAAAAAATTATTTGAATATAAAAAGAAATTCAAAGCATAAAAGATCGAAAATTATAAGAGCTAATAATTTTATGCATAGATGCATAAATAAAATCTTACATGGAAAGAACAATTTTGCTGAAGAATCTAAGAATTTAAGTAGACACAGATCTGAAAATAATCTTGTTGGACTTCGAGATAGGTAATTACGTAGCTCTCAAGGATGATGAAACACTCTAACAAGTTTGTGAGCGTCCTATATAATTTTCAATCCTTTATGCCTTGCATTTTTTTTATATAGCTCATGCACTGAAAAAAGTGCATGTAATTTTACATGAAAATTACATGTTTATGACTGGAAAATTGCTTAAATATGATTGGAAATTTACAATTTCCACTAAATTTCCAAACATATTTATGTAATTTAGATAATTTTCCAGTCATATACATGTAATTTCCATGTAAAATTACATGCATTTTTTTCAGTGTGTATTTCTTCATAAAAAAGTTTTTATAGTGTGTCCAATAAAAAGTTTACGTCATATGGATGAATCGAATCAAAATTTTTTTAATCTCCATCAGAGAACGCACATGCGACTGTCGATATATCCCGTGTACAATTAAATCGACCGTCATGTTGCTGTTCAAACGGTGGCAAACTGCGCGCGGCTTTGTCGCACACCCGTTTGCGTAAAACGTACGTCATCTTTCGGCGCTGATGAACGCCGGTGTAAACGCGGTATAATCGCGACGTGTTACTACCTATTTGTCGGTCGGCTCGTAACGCGGGTCGGCCAACCAACCCTCCCTCCCCCCCGGGGACAGGGGGAGGGCGAGAGAGCGCCGAGGGTTAGCTCGCGGCATGGTCGGGCGAGAGAGTATATCTAGCGGATTCGTGTGTGCAAACCACATCGGGTGGCGGTTGTCGGGCGCGCGATCCGCGTGTAAGCCCCTCACACACGATAAGCACCAGCCGATAACGGAAGAGCATCCCTCCGGCGCGCACCCTCCGCGCGCGCGCGCGACCGACACCCGCTTTTCGTCTCCCCTCCGGGTTAACCCCTCGTCACGAAGGCCACCCCAGCACGACGGACGCTTTAAATTTTCACCGATTTTCTTTAAAATCTTTGGGAGGGACACGGGCACGGACAGTTGGGATGGCGAAGGGATAAAGGCGAAACAACCCCGACGTCGTACCGACGCTCTCAACCCCCGCGCAAGGCGACAAGATAGCGCTGACGGATAGGGGCAGCCGTTGCGCCGGCTGGGGCGATGAGAGCTGTTTAGAGATTTTCGAAGTGATAACGCAGAAACACGGCCGCGAGCGCGCATTTAAATCCGCGAGCGCGTATGTACGCTACTACCGGGGATTTTCACTGATTTAGTTTCCTCGCCGCCGTTTTTCCGCCCCATCCCTCTCGACTATTTGTCAGTTACGAAAGGCGTAAGTTTCCGGGGGGGAGATGAAATTTTCTGCTTGATCGATCAGTCAATCTTACAAAAAATCGATCTTCTTTTCAGTTGCGTTCTTATTCGAAATTTTTATGAAATATTAATTATTATATTTGCGCGAGTTGTAAATCCTTTGTATATATTAACATTATGTAAACTTTTCTTATACAGTTTTTGCTTGCAAACAGAACAAAATTTTATTACATAAATTATAAATGAGCTAATGAAGGATATCGCGTCAACGTAAATTACTATTCTTAAATTATTTTTAAACATTGATATCATTTTATATTTACATTTATTTTATTTTTTTATTTAAATAATTTTTTTAGACCTGCGATCGATTATTCGACATGTAGAACGAATTTAAATTACTACATTTACTGTTGGCCTCCCACCTCCAGCGAGCAGTTTTTTCGATACACGGCATTGTCATCTTCCTTTAGATTTTCGATAACGATAACGCGATACAACAGCGGCCACGAAGATCCGCCTGGATTTACTTTTCTGGCTGCGCTTTTCGGTCGCCATCCCTTTTTGACAATCGGTTTACAGCGGCGCTCCTACGACGAGCAGCTCGCGCGGATGGGTCCGTTTAACGCTATCGCGCCGTCGACATTTTCAGTACGCATTGATCTCGACTGTCGCTTCGTTATCGATAATCTCCCGGCTGACGAAAAAAATCATGTGTCGTTTGTTTCACCGTATTTACGAGCCAATCTCAACCGACTAAATTCCTACTATTCCGCTTCCGCTAAGCTAAGCATCCCTATGTTTCTTCATGGCTTTGTTGCAATTCAAACCGTTATTACATGAATTTTAAAATATGTAGAAGACCAAATTAACGTCAATTATTTTTTATATTGACGGTTTGTTTTTAATTACGTTTTTAATTTCTTTTCTATTATACTGTCGTTATCTCATTAGAATTCAAGGTATCAAAGTATCGAAAAATTGAAAATTATTATTATTCGTTGATAGATGTACTCGTTATTGTACCGACGATTATTATATCAAACTTCAAGTTTGTTATAAATAATGTAATTCGCGATCGTCGTACATCTTTTTCTTTCGACCTAGAAGAACTTAGAAATAATATCCCGCATTGACGTAACTAGAAGTAAAACTCTTCGAGATTTATCCGCACCCTAGGCGTAACATGACGCATATCCCCATGTCACCGTTTTTCCCACCGCTTCATAACTTCTCTCCACCACTCTGTCCCTTCCATTTTTTCTTTTTCTTTTTTTTATTAAACCACTAGGCGCTATTTGTAGTCGACTACGACGACACGAGAAGCAACAACCCGCTGTAACCCTGAGATATTATGTAGCCGTGCAAACCGCGTGATGACAAACGTCCGCTCGCCACCCCGCGCTCTCTCCACAATCACCCCCGCGCGTTACCTGCCGCGCGAAAGCGCGGGGGTGAGAAGCTGCGTTTTTGCGCTCGCACACAAACGAGCACGATTTGCTCGTACGCACGCCGCTTGTGTGTACCACGGCAATATGGAAGATCATATGTCATACCGGGGATGGCGGGGGTGCGCGGGGCCGCCGGGGGTGGCACGCACACCCCTCTAGAGAGGGCCGGCTCGTTCGTCCGTTTGCACACCCCGTCCGTTTTCAGTCCGTGCGTACACACGACATTCAGGGGTGGATAGCGTTCAAAAGAGCATGCCGTACCCGAGTAGATGAGATCATTTTATAGGCCTGCTTCATCCGGAATATCTTGAAACACAATTCAGAACGGTACATTCTATATAGAACGTTGAACAACTTTAATTTTCATTCTCTCGTGAGATAATATTTTACATATATTATTTTCTAAATATTTAACATATATTTACAGTGCCGATTTTATTCAACGTTAACTTATAACATTAATTAATTAATTTTATCGTAGAATATACGAAGAGGTGAAAGCCATAAGGTGTAAGTTTCTCTAACATATTTGCTTCAGCAGACTGCACCAACTATCTCAAGTCGATAGGTTCAAAAAATGACTTACACCCCTCCATGTATACACACATATCCTACGATAAGATATGATTGAATCAAAGATGATTAAGATTTTAGTAACAGTCTTGTATAAAGTTAACACATGAATTTTCAATTTGTTAATATAGATATTCTGTAATTGGATTGATCATAATAGATACGATTTTTATTTCGATTTTACTACGATCGTTGAAGTTTGATACCCCGATAGAATGTTCCTCTGTATGTACAACACTCGTGGGGCGATATCGAACACCAACCGTCCCTGCGCTCACACGCGCTCGCGTAGATTGAATTCCCGCAAACGGCGATGTAACGCCGCTGGCGGAAACGAATAAGCCAAATAAAATAAATAGTAAGAGCTTTCCACCGTACCGTTCCCCGAGGTATGCGTGCGTGCGTGCGTGCACGCGCGAACCCGCGTGATGTACGCGCTGTGCGTGCGTGCGAGCGTGTGTGTTGGCTACTGCCGACCGGTCGTGCGTGCGGCTTATTAATCTGACGCTAAAGCGATATAAAGCGGCCTTCCACGCGACAGCTACGATAGTACTTCATGCTTGCTGTAGTCCTCGTGTAAACGGCGCCGCTACCTTCGATGTTCGGATTAACCTGCTCGTTGTTGAAAAATTTGGAAGATGACAGCACATAATGAATAATATATACATGTTTTAGAAAATTATTCTGATAAAGTTACGTCGAAATTATTAATATATATTGATTGATTAATAAAGACAATAAGGACATATGTATTTTTTTTATATAATACATATGTGAAAAGATAATTATGTAATTATCTCTGAAAATAACTACAGTTATTAGATTATTCAAGATAGAAAATTTATTGATTATTTATATGTTATTATATCATTGAATATTTTAAAAAATATTCAGTATCTCTAAATAAGGAAAGTATAAAAATTGTTGCAAAAATGATGTTGGAAATCCCTTTCTGAGAGGTCGCGTATACACAGCGACTTTTGGGTGCGTATAGTCGTGCGAAGGGGTGGTACCGGGGGTGGCTGGTTGATATAAAGCGCATAGCGCAAGTCGGCCGTGGCGAGACTCTTTGTTCGGGCAACAATATAAGGGTGAATCGCGGTCGAGGATTGTTTGCGCCATATTGTTAGGGTGGGAGGATGATTCGACCATTTATTACGCCGGCATTCCAGTCTGATAATACTAGTAACACGACTGCTAACCGGAATGCTGGGTTTATTCCTTACTGTTGTAATCAGAAAGATGTCCCCGAATTGGAGCTCGCGACTACTAATATTTTGTCGCAGCGTTCTCTCTAAAATCTTTGGAGTGGAATCTAACTTAAAGAATGAAAACTCTCCAAAAATTGACAATTCAGCCATTCGTTTTCAACAATGGTTTAATTGTCATTCTTTGTCACTCTTTAGAATTAGATTCTACTCCAAAGATTTTAGAGAGTATCGGGAACTCTCTAGTCGTTAACATATTTTTATTTATTTATGCAATTGATAGACTCCGGAATTATCAAATATTGCGTTATACAAATATTTTTAAAAATTAGAATAGTTTTGTTTAATATAATCGATATTTTTATTAATAATTAAGGATTTATAATAAGGATAATCTTAACCTTTTCATCGACGTTCTCTGTTTTGAAAATCACATAGATTTCAACGACATGCTATAAATCCAACAACACTCTCGACGCAGTCGGAGAGTCACCACCCTCTTTCCTATCGTCATCGCGGACACAAAGGGCGTTCGTGATATCCGTCCGGTAGGAGCTAATCGATGCACATTTTGCCAGGGCGATTTCCGTAATTGCGGCGACGCATTAAACGTCGTGTGCATCGGCGGCGGATGCTCGTTCGTCAGGGGTGGGCACTCACAAATTAGAAGAATTCCACCATAAAAACCAGTTTCGGGGGAGAGAGGGGGAAGCTGCTGGTCGAACTCTCGACAGAGCTTCGCGGAATACCGTGGCGGCGGCGGTATTGTGCGCCACCCGATATTAAAATGCCGGTGATTGATGTGTGTACCGTGCTGGGGGAAACAGTGAGAGAAAGAGAGAAGAAAAGAGAGAGAAAGAGCGCGTTACGCGATACGCCGGGGTGGCCAATGGGACGCGCGCCACTCTTCACCCCCGAAGCGGCACCTTACTAAAATACGAGGCTGTCATAACGGGGTGATATTGCGTCTTCCCGCAAGGGCCACCCTGTTTCTTTGTGACCGTCGGCGCGGAGTATCCGCGACCAGCTTGAAAAAAAAAGGAAAAGGAAAATAGGAAGGTATTGCGCGGCAATCGGTGTATTTATATCCGCGTAAATCATTCGGCCATTGTGCCTTGTCTGCTTCTGAAGGGATCTTGCGATTTTCGCGATCTTCCTTGAGACAGAATAACGTAAGAGTTGAATTAAAAGCATATTTTGCTGCGAGTTACTCTATTATTATATTTAGATAATAATGAACAAATCCAATTTTTTTAATGGGAATTTTTTATAATAAACAATTATATAATTATTATGATTAATATATTTATATATTACGATTAATATATATGATTTTGTATAAAAGTCTTTAATTAATTACGTTACAATTAAATTAATCACTCTACTTTGTGTTTTTGTCTTCTAATTTGATTTGGTAATCACACTTTATAATGAGAGAATTCTTGCCAAAACACATTTTCTCTTTCTCTCTCATTCTAATTTACGTAGCTAAACCGTCTCGATGGTTTTCAATCGCGGGACTTCTCTCCTCTTCAGCCTCATCGGCGTTTACATCGATTTATTACGTCGTGGCTCTCACCGAAAGCTCGCGGAAATCGAACGATCGGCGAACGGTTAAGTGTGAGTGGCGAGACACCGCGGAAACCGAGTTTTGCGGTGCTAAAATCAATTCCGTGTTTGCCTGTCAATTTGTCGCTAATGGCCGGCCAGGTAACACCTGATGATAACGCGCCATTCCCTGGCAGTTTACCTCGAATGTCGATTTTAGTATTGAAGCATTCAGGCACGACGCGGCTGGTCCCCCTAGATTAGCAGGATACTAGAAATACCGAGTAATACATTTTTAAGACAATGTCTGTGATAGTCTCGTAATCTTCGCAAAGGATTCTCAAGATATTCCTCTTGCCGTCATATTTACAATTTGCATCGTTAATGCAATATAATAATGAAGCAAAAACTGGTTATTTTTTTATAATAAAACTGATATTTATTATATATAATTTCAAATTAATTAAAATTTCGCGTTAATGACAATAATACATATATACCTACATATAAATGAAATAATACAGAAAAGTTTTTGCATTTTTGGATCCGGATGCATTTTGCATTTTTCCAGTCTATCCGGAAATCGTCGACGGAAACGAATTCATCCGGTAACACGATAAACATTGAATGTTACGAGAAGCAAAAACAATAACGATTGTTCGCGGGCGATGCATTTAACGTGATAATTAATAATATAATGTCGTAATTACGTTCAATGTAATAACCAATAGTGATGTTGAATATCGTATGAGTTTAATGTTTGAGCCATTCATTTTTCCATTTCGCGTCTATTAAAATAAAATATTAACAGTGGAAATACACGTGCGTGTGTATATGTGTGCGCGCGCGCATAAAAGGGGAATCATTAGCGAGATTTCTCTATAGTGATGATGAAAATAAATTTCGTTGCATATAATGAACGTTTCTTGCGTTCGAAATTTTTCCCCGAAATATTCGATTACTTTTTCAATTGTATCATTTTCAACACAATTACCAACTTTTTTCTATATAAATTATTAACATTCGCAGCGTAATATATTAAACGTGTACAAAACAGAAGGAAAGAATTAGGACTTTCGCTAAAATTGCGTAACGGTGACGGTGTTGATAACAATATTGTAAAAGTACAATACAATGAATCAAAAATGTTTAATGCGCCGATGGACTTTCATACGTTGCCTGAAAAAAAAGTTATGTATTATTTATTACTCTGTGCGATACACAATATTTTTCGCCACAAAAAAATTACGTATCTTCGTTATCACGCATAGCTTGATGTTTCATTTACATCAAATCATTCTGAAACATTTATTACGACGTATAAAATAAACATCGGTATTTTTATAATATCAATTATTTATTATCTCTTTTTTTCGCGGGATGTGATATAATCTTAATGTAGCCTTTATAATTTTATATTTGCGGGTGGCATACATACGTCACTTATATCTTATTGATATTTCCATAACATTTCATAAAAATATAATGTTTTGTGCCATTCATTATATCTTATAAAAATTCATTATATCTTAAAAAATACTGTTATTATATGACACATAAAATGATATAAGTTATTTGTTACTGAAGTATTGCATGTTTTTTTTAAATATCACTTTTTAATAGTACATATTCTAATACTATAGTTCTCCAACTAGGGTATAAAACAGCTTAATAGATAACGTCGAGAACTAAAAACAGAATAACTATAATACGAAATAAATATTCCAAATATCTGTTTTTTAAAACTGAATACTACGCGAAAAAAGAAGATAATGATAGAAAAGTACTCACTCCCTCGGAGAGCAGATGTAGCAATACAGTCAGTGATTGTATAATAAACGAATTGTTATAAGGACCTATTGAATAGATTTTCAAATTTAGCTATTTCTAGTTGTAATTTGCATGGAACGAGATTTGGATCATTCTCAGCGTGCAAATATAATTTCAATTTGATTTGCTGCGTTGTTCCGTAATGGTTGATTTTTTGCCTATCGTCACTATTATTTTTTCTTTCTTTTTTCGATTGAAGAGTTGGTTAATGCGTCGGCGTCCTCGTAATTTCAGTAGCAGGGTGCATACTCGCGTATCTTTTAGCGCTTGCGAGAACGAATCGTTGCGTAATGGCTGCGTATACAAGCATACGATTAATACGGCGCCTATCAATTTTTCATGGAGAAATAATCCTCTCAGTGGGGCTACGTCATATCGCTTGCGTCACGAGGTGGAAAAAGGCAGCACGTGTTCCGCGACCGAATTTTACATTCGCCCGGCGGGCGAGCTGGCAATGCGAAAGAGCACGCGCGGCTTCTCACCCTGTGGCCGAATAAAAATGAAAATATAACGCGTATGTAATATCTGGATTACAATATGATCGTTC
Organism: Mycetomoellerius zeteki; assembly: GCF_001594055.1. Classification (NCBI taxonomy): domain Eukaryota; kingdom Metazoa; phylum Arthropoda; class Insecta; order Hymenoptera; family Formicidae; genus Mycetomoellerius; species Mycetomoellerius zeteki. The sequence goes on from NW_017257632.1 coordinate 2,625,890, forward strand.
GGTGTTGTTTTGGAAAATATTTGCGTTGTTTCTTGTCAAGAAAACCGGAGGTCTTGCATTTCTGTATTTACGATTTATTTCTTTTTTCCTGTATCAAAATTTAGTTTATTTACTTTTAATCAAAGTCAAAGTTTAATTTCGGTTTTTTTATTCAATGTTTTTTTTTGCAAAATAAAAGAGAAAATTTAGATTTACATTTTAAGATTTGCACTGAATTTTATACAAGTATAATTTTAACCGATATTACATATTTTTTTAATTTATCTTAATTTAATTCTATATACATATATTAAGTTTACAAAATCCCAAAAGCGATTACTTGGAAATGCTTTCGCGCGAACGATCGGGAAACTGCTCTCTATCACGCTCTCACGTGAGAATATGCAAAGAGGTTTAAAATGCGCCGTGTAAAGGCAGCTTAACACCCCCGTAACCCAGCAGCCGGAAAAAGACGAGAAATTTGTATTTGTCGGCTCGTTTCTCGCTTTTACGAGCAGCATCTATCCACACGAGCAACCCCTACTCGTCTCCTTTTCCCCGTGCTATCCACCCAGTTCTCACGTTGTACATCGCTATGCAAACTCCGCGATCTCATTCTCGATAGGATGCAACCAACCCTCGCGACGCCCTCGTGGCACTCATGGTATCCTTACGAGAGCTTTCGATGCCTCTTTCCATTTTTTTTCTCGCTTTTACAAGATTTTACGAGACGCGCTCGTAACGTCAGAAGAGACCAAAAGATTCTCAGGAGAAATGTAGGACTAAAACGACGATGCGAATGACAACGATCGAATGCGAGGAGATAGCACTCGTTCGTTCTAAATTTTATGTCGCAAATCGTTAGGTGGCAATACACATTATCTTCGAATTCGATTTTAAATGATTTGAGTACAGCAATGAAGGACATTTATAAGCAATGGGCTTTATGCATCAAATTTTGACAAAAGAATTTATTATATATTTTTTACATGGAAATGATTTTTTTTCAAGAGAATCTGTTTTTAACAGTTTTAAAATAAATTTTTAAATTATAAAATTAATCGATGTGCGAACAAATGTCAGCTTTTTGAAATAAAGTAACTAGTGTACAAATATTATTTCTAATATTGGCGTTTATAATCAATAAATTCAAAATGATTTATAACTGTTTTGTTGCTGTATTATTGATTTCAATTTTGATGTGCATCTATTATTTTCTTAGTTAGGTTTGTTTTAAATGATACATATATTTCTAGTTTTTCTAAGCCAAGTGTCATATAAACTGCTTTGTCTTTCGTGACATTAATAGACAAAGCCGTGTTCACATTTCTTTCATTTTCCGAACATCTTGTCACATTACTTTTGTTCCCCCGAATCACCGAAAATAGTTTCAGCTTTCGAGTGAAATACCACAGAATGGGTTAGTCCATTCTATTTTTAGACATTGAGAGTTAATTTGTAAATAGATAGAGCACTTACGAACTCGAAACTCTAAAACCATAACAAAATTTGTTGTTTTATATACATGACCTATTTTATTATAAGTATACAAAACATTATACTAAAATAATATAAACAAATTAGGAAATAGCATCTAACATCTAAAAATATAATAAAGTCAAATATTTTTGCACAAGCAATCATTATAATCTTTTAATTTATGTAGCTTCTCAAAATTCTTTTAATATATTTTACTTTTTATAGCAGTTTTGGTTAATATTTCCAAATTTAAATATATTCAAAAATATATTTTCGATATCCCATCACGACATCCAATCTTAAATTCGTACAGCTCTTATAATAAAATGTTAAATTATTCCCGGCTATATGTAAATCGAAAATACCTTTTCGCAACGAGTTAATCCATTCTCTCATTCTCTCTCTTGTTCTGATTCTTGTTCACGAATTCTCTACATCCATGGCCCATCATTATCCACGTTTTCGCGCGCAATAAATATCAGCGATCGCATGATCGCCCCGAGTGTCATGCGTATCAGGACCCGGCTCGAATTTTCCGCTTTGATGCGACATACACCGGAATCATGACTCTTCCGACAGTCGCCGTCGCCGTCAACGGTCTCGATATTATCCGCGATGACGTGCGGCCGCGTGTATCAGATTTTCGACATTCGAAATTCGCACCTAGCCGGAGGGCAGGTGTGACGGTGCCCGTTCACGCTCGCGCTCTCGCTCGATACTTTCGGCAAAAGCTTTCGTCGAAATATAATCCAGCGTGGGGTTAAATTACAGCCGCAGCGGCCGCGCCGGACGGATATTTCAATTGACAACGTTATTCCGAAACGGTTATGGACCGATGCGAGTTGCGTGTACGGATACGCCTGTACGTGCCGCTTTCGTCGTCCCTTTCGGATTCTACGGACGTGTCCCGTGTCGACGAAGCGATCTGTCCCTTTCTCTCTCTCTCTCTCTCTCTCTCTCTCTCTCTTTCCTTTCTCTTCCTCTCTCACTCCGTGTGGATGTTGGGTGATTTTTTTTACTTCATTCGTCGCGCGTATCAATCGCCGACCGCAACGCTTCGAAACGCGATTTCGATATTCCGCCACCGTATGGAAAACCTTGTAACGACGTTACGTCGTTCGCCATTTAACGGTGGGATTTTTAATGCGATTGCGACGAACGCGCCGAGCGAACGAGCCGCAATCGCGCGCGAGTCCGCGGAAATGGAATTCGTTTGAGATAGATGGTAAGATTGATTCGGTTGTTACCTGTAACTGGATTCGTTCATCGCGTAGAATTTATTTATCTTTTCTTCCATTTTTTGTTTGAAAGCGAAATCTATCGAAAGAAATCTCGATCATCTCTTTTTGCTCAATTTTCCTATGTAACAAGTTGCTTTTATGTATCGAACATGTTTCGGTGTTTTAAGAAAAGTATCTTTAATCTTTGTACAAAATAATTACGTTCTTATATTGAGAGCATTAAAATATATAAATTTAGATAAATTATCAAAATCTGTATGTAATTTTTTAATTTCTCGATGTTATTAAAAATTTATTGATAATTAATAAAAGTCTTACGATTTTCGCCGTTGCTTCAAAATTTAACAAAGTTGATGGATTGAAATCTAAACATTTTTGCAATGGCCTAAATGAAATAAATTTTGACAATGTTTAAAATGATCCTTTAATTATCAAATATTCGCGTAATGTCCTGATTATAATATTCTCTACTACATTTAGAAGTGGTTATAATACTGTAGCTATATTATAATGATAAACTATAATAGCGAATATTCGTCGAGAATATTCAGGGTATTCATAGATTTGATATTCGATGAAATACTCGAAATAATAATCGGCAAAATTGGCATGCGGGATGTCTAAACCTCGCTGTTGCAAAGTGTGAAATACGTTAAATCGCCAAAAAAGGGAACAAAAAAAATTCGGGGTTGGAACGAGAAAAAACATATCGCCGTCATGGCGCTAAATTGTCATGATATTTTTTTCCAATATATAACGGATATTTCGCCCGGCGTATATGCCCGCCAGAAAGGTTGGCGCATTATTGTATCTTTGCACACATAAAATACAAATGTAGTTAATCTTCGTGAAAGCGGCTGATACGAATAAACATGAAATATTAATGTATCCTCCTGTCATGTTCGTACAGCTCATACTTTTCTATTTGTCACTCATCGCGATTGCATATCGCTCTTTCAAGATTTTATATCTATTTAAAAAAGTATAGTTGCGTCAGCGTATTATTTATTAACAGAGAGTTTAAGCTGCAAAATTTTACATATTAAATTCCTTAATATTTTGACACTATTATATTTTTCTAACTGTATTGAATGTTTATTCAATTTTACTATGAAATAAAAATTAAACTCTCCTCTCTGTTGTACTGACGTATAATGAATAATTTCTGAGAGAGAGAGACAATAATTATTGAATTCAGAATAAAAAGGAGTGCGTCACACAGACCTGAAATTAGAATCGGAAAGGAGCGAGGAAAGAGGAGCGAGATTGGAAATTAGTCTCGGAAAAATTCACGTTTTCCGATGCAGACAGAAAATGAGCGGTCGAGCCGTGTCCGTTTGCGTTTGCGTCCGGATGATCATTCGTGGGTCAATCAACGTTCGCGCTTGCACATGCACCAGAAGCAGAGTTCGGTTACCGCGAGACAGATAAATGAAAAGAGAGAGAAAGAGGAGAATGGGACAGGGAGAAAGAGAGGGAAAGAACGATAGCTCTGTGCGGGATAACCACTGGCTTTTATTAATTAATAACAAATGTATCCCGGAATGAGTTCAACATCAAATAAAATGATATTCCTGTCGGGTAATCCGGTCGTTCTCTCCCACTCTCCCGTCGACAAGGACCTATTCATATTGCGGATTTTCAACTGCGAATATCCATGTCGAATTTTGCACTGCTCAGAGTGAACGGAAAATAGAAGTACGTATGAATAGTAAATAATATTGGATTGATAATATTGAACTGCATCTTATTTCATTTCACTTGCTCGATAACATCTTTATGTATATCATAATATTATAATATTTTAAAACAAATTGATAGCTTTAATGAAATTGCGTATCGTAGGTAAAGAAGAATATAATTTAATATGATAAAAAGAGATACGATTCAAATCTATCGCAACATTCTTTAGTTATAAGATCAAAGTTTTGGGATTACACGTCAAACTTTGAAGAAAATTAGATAATTTATATGAAATAGTCGAAATATTTTTTTTGATTGCGAAAAGATTTATAAAAATTTACAAATCTCAAAAGAAATATTAATCATAGATAGATGTTTAAAATAGTAGTTTCAATGTCATTATTTCCTTCTTTATTATATTTTAAGCAGATATTTTATTATTATTAATCGCATTATTGAATCCATCGAAAATTTGATAATATTTGATATTTAATGAAATTATAATTTTATAATTATGATTCTTACTTTTCTTGTATTCTTTTTCCGAGACGACCATTCCTATAGACGCGGATTGCACGAATCGTTGCAAATATAATGCGGAAAATAAATAACGCGTGTGTAAAATCGCATCGGCGGGTAGAAATAAACGTATGAATCCGCGCGTAATTGCACGATTAAAATTTGACCGCGCTCTCATTATCGTTATCGCGTTACCGCGATGGAAAATTGCGGCCTTCGCGTAAGTCATTTATGTCGTCTACAATTATTTGCGTAATAACCGACGTTATAAATCCGCGCGCTTAATGCCGTGGAATACATATATTTGCGGGGATTTTGATGCGCGTCGGCCGTTTGATATTTTCGAAAATTGCCACAGAGAAAAGTTAGAATCCGCCGCGATGTGGTTTAAAGAACGTGAAAACTCCGTGTTGATCCGCACTTTGTGTTTGTTTCGTCCATTAATTACGGGTAATATTCTGCCGACTATCCCCGAGGGGGAGATCGCGTGAAATATACGCGGGATAAACGCCGATTTCACAAGCGTGAAATTACTGCGCACCATGTAAAAACAGTGGAAAAATTATTCATGTCGTTTTTACGCGGCGCCTTGCTTGAAGCCCAGATAATTCGTAGACGCGCACGCTAATTTGCAAAACCGCGGAACGATACGCGAATTTTGCGCGACGGCTCTATCTCGTGACGATATGCTTCGGTATATTTCGCAATTCATTATTCAATCGTCATATAAACGTGTAATACTTTTTTACTTACGAAATTTGTTCGCGATAAATTATAAAAACTTTTATCGAGCATTGTGAAAAAAAGTATCAATTTCTCGAAGAATTAGTCATAGAAACAGGTACATGTTATTGATCGAGAACTACTGGAAATGTATGTGTGAGAAGATAAAAAATATGATTTTAAATCAGCTTGTCAAATCAAGCAATGTCACACGGAGCTGTAACTCGTCTTCGCTTCTTTCATAAAATTGACGAGGATCTCATCGAGATTCAATTTGATCCATGGTGATCGACCGCGTTTTCCGTGAAGATCAAGACGCATGCCGATCCGTCGAGGAGGGTTAAAGTGGCGGGTATCAAACCCGTATAATAGCGAGAGTGTCAAGGGCGAGAGGAAGGATGGCGAAGCGGCGGGAGAGGAGGAGACGGAAGGGTGCTTGACGACGGGGTGAACGATGCCTGGTATAAGTCAGAATGCGGACAAGCGTGTGGTTTCGGGGGTGAGAAGTTTAAATGGCTCGTCCGTATGGTGCTTCTCTACCCCTTTGTCCCTCATTCTACCTCCGCTTTCTCTCTCCCTCTCCTCTTTCTTTCTCTTTCTCTCTTCTTCTTTTTCTCTTTGTACTTCTCGCTTCCAAAGTACGAATCCAAATACCTTGCTTAACAATCTAGCTACCTTTTGCACCTACACCACACAAACTTTACCCGCAACAAGATATCGAACTGGCGTTGTGTTAACTCTTTTTTGTTTGATTTTTATTAAAAATATTTTTAAAAAAAGTCTGCTCTCGGACAACAACGTTGCTGCTGGTTGCTGGTCACGGGGCGAGCATTTATTGCGCGACCGGGTTCAAGTCCGCTCGCACCCGAGCATCCACGCGAATAAAACCGTTGAGGAGCATACGTTTACGTAGAATTAATCGGAAATCCAATAACTCGCCTCTCGTCGCCGATGTAGATTCAATCATGTTTGCCCGCGCTGCGCGTTTCTGACCATTTACATGGATTTACATGGACTTAATTATTGTCATCCGATGCTCAAACCGTTGTTCCATTTTTATTTATTTTTTATTTTCTTCTTTTTTTATGAAAACTCGCGAGTAATCAAGCAAGAGAAAAGGCGGAAGATTAAACGTTCTTGCTAAAGAAGATTGCGCCTGTTTTGTGTTTTAAAAAATTATTATTTATGTCAAAATCATCTATTAAGAAGAAACTGAACTTTTATATTTTAGAAATAGTCTGTAAATATCGATATCTACGACGTTTGGCAAATACTACTTATATGAAATATTATTATGTGAAATATTCATTTCCGGAAAAATTAATTTTTGCTATCTATTATCTCTAAAAGAGATATATGCATTATTATATTACGTTATTTACCGTTCCTATTATAGATCTATCTATTATGAATCCTATTATATGCATATTATATTATTACATTGTGTACCATTCCTATTATAGTAACATTTGCGATTATGTCACTCTAAATATTAATAATTCTTCCCATTACTAATGTGCCTTTCTGCGAAAGTAGGAAAAAGCAAAGATGACTTTTTTATTTCTAAAATGACGTTAGTACACTGAGAAAAAGATACTTAAAAATTTATTTGTAAGAAATATATTTATTTCACTGAAATTAATTTTTATTTAAATACGGCAAAATAAAATTTTATTGCAAATAAATCATTTATTTTATTTTTTTACAATTAATGAGATATATTTTACAGACATATATATTTCGTCATCAAATTTTTTCATAATTAATAAATATCGAAGAAAACGTCATAAACAACATTTGTTTCACAATACTTCAACATTTTTTCTCAGTGTGTAGTTATTATTCTTTCGATTGATATCTCAATTGATATTGATATTATGACTACCGACATAGTGAGATCGACGTCAGTCAATCGATTTAATTCTATCCGAATAATTTTCGTACACGACTAAGTTTTCTTGCGATAACAAGCGTATCTATAGACGAAAACGATTCGTCCACGAAGGCAACGGATGGCGAGAAACATCGAGGGAAAAAGGAGTCGCGGAATTTTCTCACCGACGATTTACACCCTTCGCGCGAAAATCGCACAGCAAAGCCCCTCGTGTGCTCGTTCTTCCGCCACGTTTCATCCCCTTGCTGTCAGACGACTGACAGTGCGCGGCCGTCCCGCTCTCCCTCTCCTACCGCTCCTCTGCTGCTCTCTTCTGCATCTCCACTCGAAATTTTCTCTTCTTTTTCATAATTTTATTCATTTTTCTTGCCAACCATAGCGATCCCGCAGCCGTCTGTTTGCCTATGCAAATGCAGCGCGCCGGAGCGAGCTTCTCTCCCGTTTCTTCCGTCTCGGTTTCGCCAACCCTCGCTTCGTGTACATTTTACAATACCGCCCCCTACCCCTGACCCTTTCGTCTTCTCTTTCTCCAGTGAGTGTCTGAATATTATTAGTAATTAACGGAAACGCCTGAATACCGCTTTAGGCACCTACCGTCTGCCGCCTCGGCGAATTACGTTTCTCTCGCACAGTATAATTCCATGAATAAATCGCGCTCTACGCAAATTAAAACTTTTCCAAGATTCGCGACGTTATTCGCGAACGCATAGGACTAGCCGATACCAATCGAAATCTGTGACGTACACTGAAAAAAAGATTGGCTGCTGCAGCAAATTAGATGGTAAAATATGGCATAGCATTTTTAATTGGCTGCAGCAGCCAATTTTTGGTTGCATTAGCCTATCTGCAATGTCAGTACAGGATTTCGATAGATTAACACAACCAAAAACTTTGACTGCTGCAACCAATTAAAAATGCTATGCCATATTTTACCATCTAATTTGCTGCAGCAGCCAATCTTTTTTTTCAGTGTACGAATTATAAAACGTACCGGCACGATAATCGAGAAAAGCAATAAATGTTTCGAAAAGATCCAGCTTAATTCTATTTTGGCAGAAAACGAATCTGTCTCTTATCGAGTCCTTATGCTGTCTTAAGCATAAATCTTTCTTTTTCGCACTTGGTCGAGCACGAATTTACGTTTTGTGTAGTATTATGCGCATTTTTGATTGAATTATTAGTGGATTATAATATAAATTGCGGAATATTCACAAAACTTTGTTGAGCATTCAAATAAATCATTAAAAAAATTTTTTACGAAAAAGAAAGTTCATTAGTCAATCTAAGAATTTAGTTTATTCAGAATTTGTCTTAACAATGTAAAATAATTTGAGAATTTAATCTATGCACTCTAAATTGACATGTTTTCAGTATAAGATCTAACTATTTTTAAATGTAATAGACGTTTTTTTTTTGAAAATTGTCATTTTCTTTGAAAGATTGCTCGTATGTCGAGTATAGTTTTTGTCAAGGTGTAACGGTGATTGTGCCAAGTTTGCTGGCTCATGCTGATGGCGAAATCTACGAGCAAGAAAGACGAAGACGAGACCGGGCCGGCGCTCTTACGATCTGGCCGCACAAGTTCCGTCGATTTGCCGCATCTGTGCACGTTTAGGAAGTTACTACGTTAGCGTGCTACTTAAATCACTCCCTCGTTCGGAGCCTCTCGTGTAGGAGATGATGCCGTGCTCCTCTGAGCGGGAACAACCTCGTCATCGAAAGTTCATCCCCTGCCGGGACGCGCGAGTCTTTATTGCGTTGAGAAGTTTCTCTTCGAGGACACGTGTCCTTCGTGAAGGATCACGAGAGTGCAGGAATATTCTACCCCTCTATTCTCTACAATTGCGACGTTTGTGGTTAATTTTGATATTATAGTCGAGAGGAAATTTAATTACGCGAATTAAAGTAAAAACTGATGAGAGAATATTAACAAATAATTCTTAATTGGTTTAAGATTTAGATTATTATTTAATACGAATTAATAAATAAGTATAGTTTTTATAAACTTTCGATAACGTTTAACGTAAGTTTTGCTATCACTTTATATTAGTGATATGTTTAAAAGTCACATAGTGGCAGAAGCCTTTTTTAGCACGCAACGAGGAGAAAAACTGCAATCGGGAGGACACATGCAATCGGATTTTCCATGTTGTATTCTCTCGATCCTTTAAAAGATTTATATGAAGCATAGCTCGTTATTTATTTAAAGTCATTGATACCATTACTGACATTTATCCCGCGCTCTAAAAAAAATCGCATTGAACCCGATCGGACCCGACTACATCAAGGGTCATCGATCACAGGCCTTCTGAAATCCTTTGATATTAAAAATACAAATCGGTATTTATTGCAAAAATAGGAACAAAAAAATTCATCGACGCGTAGCCCAGGATCGGAAATTCACGGATGAAATAAAATTCAGATAAAATATCGGTGTTCAAATGCCGATTTATACGGCGATAATTCATGAACTTTTCCAAGGTGATCAAAAAGTTGACGGATTAGTGCAGGATAATAAATACATCGTCTTCGATGTCGATAACGGTGGGAAATAATTTATAACACGAAATCGGGAGCTTTCGGTTTTTAAGCGGCGGTCACATCGTGCAGGTACACTACTCGTTCGGATACGAGCGATGATCGACATGGCGGTGCACGTGATGGCTTTATAAATTCGTGCGCGTTTCCTGTGCGTATGCGTGCGTACGCGCGCGCTCTCGACACGCGGCCCTAGTAAATAAATACGCTTCGAGTGAGAGTACGCGCGCGTATTATTCACCGGATCGAAGTGGAGAGAGTATTATGGAATTTATTTAATCCACCCGACGCACTGGCTTTGTCGCATACGAATGCTGGAAATTGCGATCGATCATTATATCCGTCGACTCTCGTAAACGACAGCTAACGTTCGTTAGGCGGATCTTGAACGTCGAAAAAAGATTTGTTGAATGATTTTTGTTTGTTCTATTTGTCGCCAAACTTGGTCCCTTTGGGTTGATTTTTTGGATGGATTTGTTGGCTGGGAAAACACCATGAATTATTTTGACAGCATGAAATATGCTGAATTAGAAATGTGTTACACATTTTTGAAATATTATAGAAATAAATATGAAATATATAAAATATGTAATAGAAATATTGTATATATTCTATCGGGGAATTATCTGTCTCACTGGGCGGATTCGAAATTTCATCCCTTTTGTTCGTCTGTCATCCCCATGTCTCGCGAAAGCCGCGATTCGTATTCTTCTCCTGCCAATACAAGGCTCTCACCAGGTATTGTATCGTCGCCGAATTTGCATCGTTACATTCGGTTTGCGATCGTTCTTCACTCGACAATAATTCAAGACTTTTGTGGTGAGAGAGAGATTAAAAATTTCTTTTCAATTTTTTATATATTTTATTTTAATATTAAAAAACTTGGAAATGTTTTATAAATATGAGAAATGTGCCGCAAAAAATTATTTTATTATTATCTTTCTCGACTTTAAAGAAAATAATATATCTAGTAATATTTTATAAATATAAGAATTAAGAAACAATTTATGTATTACATTGTATTATAATGTATTATAATGTATTATAGTATATTATAATGTATTATAATGTATTATAGTGTATTATTATTTAATTTAAAAAACGTCAAAATTAATATTTTTATACGAAAAATATTAATTTTAACATTTTTGTACGTCTCAGAAAGTTTACTATACGTTAAATTCGTCTTTAAATTAAACGTCTTTAAATTAAAATTAACATTTTATTTTTTTATGAACTCGATGTAACGAAAGAATTTTAATTTCAGCGTATGAAATCTGTTATCTAGAGACGTATATTCTCTTTTTCAGACAATCTTTATTTATTTTTTCTGAGATCCACCATTGTTTTTTGTAATCATTGACGCGAATGACGTATCTTACTATAGTATCTATAAATTATCAGGACAGTGAAAAGCCATGTATTACTGTCTTTTTACATTGAAACATTTTCGCGTTGTACGCGAACAAATGTACCAAGCTCTTCTGGAATCGAGCGAGAAATTGGAGGGAAATAGCACAGTTCAAGTACAGTGCTGTTAAAATCGAGTACTCGTCATATCAGCGGCGTTGATGCGAAGCGAATATAGCGAGATATTCGAAATTTTTTATTCCTCGCTTCACGTTATTATTTTTATCATCGACGTAGAATTCTTCCGCGAGGCTCGTAATACGTCGAATCTTTGAATATTTAATATCAAAGTTTTAATTCGTCCTTCAATTATCGAGATATTTAGTGAGATGAAGACAGTAAAAAAAGATTATGTCCAATCACAAAATTTCTTTAGATAAAATTAACATGAAAGCATTCGTAATTAAGGGAGAGTGCCGTATATCGAATAAAATGGGTAAAAGACCAAATTTTTTATTGGCGCTTTGACGGTTGAAAACGTTACGCCACGCAAGCAATCGTTGACATAGCGCGCATTGCTCGATGTATTTACGAGCGAATGCCTTGAAAAGGCACGGCTCTCAGAATATTTAACCCACCATTACACCTCGTTAATATCGTTTCGAGAGCCGCCATAGCATTTAATTATCCCCAGTTTCGCAATTTCTCGAGAGACCGCTACTGAAGCCGAATTCGCTAGGGACGGAAAGCGCGGGAAGAAGCTAAAGGCCGAAGGAGGCGAAGCGGCGCGGAAAGTCGTAATCGGCGGTCGAAAGAGGGTGTCTTCTAAAAGACTTCTTGCGAGGAAATTCTTGCTAGAGACAGGATAGGTTCCGCGGTCGACGCCGCAACGCGCTACAGGAAGATTAAATGAATATGGGTAAACGATATCAAAGGGGCGAGCGGGAGATACGTGTATCTCAATTCTTCAGCCTGACGGGGCGACGAGATTGCGTATTTTTAAGCTTGCCTAACGCCAGAAAGAGGAATTTCCTTCCTTGCTCGGGGGGAGGGGAGGGTGGGCGCCCCCGAGCGGATTTCGTCTTCCGTTTCGTTTCACGCCACAGCGGACTCGACACCGCTCTCGACGACGTTTTTGCCTCGAAGGCGTCTTCGAACTGCCATCCGGTCGATAGAATCGAGTCTCTTCTTCTTCTTCTTATTCTGTCAGCACTTCGCGATTATTCTCATTTTGAAAGTTTTTCGGAAGCTTTTCGAAGGTCTTTCATACAAAAGAGAGGCAGCGAAATTAATAACAACGAATAATAAGATTATATATGAGTTAATTGAACTACTTATCTTGAATTTAGTATAGATTTATTTATGTTGTAAATAAAACTGTAAGATATGAAACAATGATAAATAATATCTATATATTGTAGCTTCTCTAATTCATTATCGTATTTCTTTTAAGTAAGCAGTAAAAAAAATGTATATTTTTATTAGTTTTGTAGATAATTATTGTCTTGGAACTATTTTCATCGCTCTGTCGTATCTTAAATTGAAAATGTCAGCAGGTTTCATCCCCCGAAACCCTGTTACCGCGAACTCTGCCGGGATATACGGGGAGAGATGGTCGGGGGATGAATCCAGTTACGCGTAACGGTATTTCGATGCATTAATATTTTCGTGCGAGCGAATCGTATAATGTCACTGCGGCCGGACCGCCGCATCCGGATTACGAATTAATTGCCGCGCGATGAAATCAAAACATCCACCTCCGTTTATAATTAATGTTATTGCGTCGTGCAAAGGGCGGTTCACCGCAGGTAAATCGCCGCGGCCAAGCGCGCAAGTAAATTCGAATTGATCTATGATCATTTTCGAGGGAACGCGCGATACACTTGTAAGGGGAAAGAGGGGAATTCTAAGGGAAGAACAATTAGTAGAATAGCTTCTCGAAGGGCGATCAATTGGATAACTGGATTAGATTAACTTGTTTTGCGGCTGAATCTCCTTCCTACATCGATACTCGCTGTAATGGAGTGTTATAGTGTCTCTACCGAAATTAAAGGGACTGCATTCTAGAGGGAGCGGAAATCTTACTAAAACAAACTTCCTTTCCTAACTCTCTGTCCTTGGAATATTATGTATTTTTCGAAAAGAAGCGAAATGTATACAAATTAATAAACTAAAGTCGCATAATTTTAAATATGAATAAAGCGAAATTTTGTAAAAATTATATACATTGAATTTTTAAAACCATTTAAGTTTTTATTTATTTTTATATATTTTCAAAATCTTTAAAAATGTTACTATCTTTCTTATTTTTTAACATTTAGAAATAAATATTAATGGGCTAATCCTAATGAAATAGATTGAATACGATAGGTACTTTAAATAATAACGGTAACTTTTAGATATTTCTTTTGCAATAAGTATATGTACAATTTACATGTTAGATTTAAATTTATTCTCTATCGAGATTGCCAAACTCAGCGCGAACGGAATATATTGTATACGGTCAAAGTATCTGTAGCGCGTTATAGATTTGATTTACATCCAGCCCCGCGTAATCGAGGAAAGATTAGACAGCGGCCAGCTGCCGGGTCAGCGCACCGGCACGGCATGATGATCGTGACAGGGTTGTGTGTTCGTAGATGAGGCTTGTCGAAGGGCAACACGAGCCGATGCCCGCACTAATCACCCTGACTCGAGCCTGAACTAAACCCTCCAACTCAACGTCCCTCTGCTTTTTGCCGCGTCATTCATAACAGAGCCGAGATTTTCGCGCGATAAGTCAAACCATCCAAGTATCCGCCAATATGGTCGCTGAATCGATCATTATTGTATATGAGCACCTAAGTGAAAGATGCTGACATTTTGAGATAAAAATAAATTAGGGAGAAAATTAAAAAATGGGAACCAGTAATGCGAACCAGTATGGGAAGTTCTGAAATTAGATCTTTCAAAAATTGAACTTTTACAGAATTGCAACAAAACTGGAAATCAGGAAAATGTTAGAGAAATTGAAAATGGTCAAAGAAATAAGGGAACAGTCAGGGAATTTTATAAAATTTCCTGAAAGATAAAAATTCTTTTTTAAAAAAGTTTAACAAGTCGCGAAGAAATAAAATCTTTCGTTTTTCGATGTACCTATTATGTATCGTTTGATTTAACTTTTTTAAAATGATATTTTAACAGCGTTAAAATAAGATTGTTTTATCTCGGATTAAAAACGAAGCAATATATAAGAATCGATAATTCATAAAATATGTCTGCAATTTTTTTTATCAATCCCGTATATGATAATCTGTATTAACATATTTTGCAACCAATTTCTGTTATTATTCTCAGTATGTCATTAAATATCTTAAATACTTATGAGCTGTGTCAGAAAAATCGATCTCGCGTTCCATAAACGTCCGCAAACTCGTAATACGCACACTCGTCGCAGGAATGACCACAGCCGGGCAATATCACGAACAACATTGCACATACCATTTAATTTTATTCGCGGCCTCGGTGAGTTGCGGCGGAAATATATCGGCTCGTATCCGCGGAAGCTTTATAAATATTGTCACGGTGATATCTCTGTCGCGCCTTGCGTGACTCCGACCCCTGGATATTCAAATGTCAGCCGGGATCAGCGGGCTGACAACGTTTTAGCGCCTCGAAATATTATTTTCCACCCCGTTGCCGCGCGCTTTCGACGTCGTCGTGGCGTCCATCGTCGATTCGCAAGAAGGAAGAAATACAAGGCGAGGTCGCCCCGGCGAGGGTCGATCTCTTCATCGCGTATCTCTTTATTCCGGCGCGGCTTAACGATTCAATAACCGATCGGGCTCCATCGCGTATCCGAAGCCGTCATAGTTTGCATTGAAAGTGTCTGTGACACCCTTACATATTGTTCCCCGTTCGAGAATGGCACCTTCTTTTAACGTTTCGCGACACATTCAACCCATCGTTTTACCGAGTCGATAGGTCGTTTAGTTTAGAAATACATCAAATGATAAAAATATATACAGGACAGTTTTTGATAAATTACTGAATTTTTAAAAAGAGACTATGTTGAAAATAAGTCGAACTTTGATTAGAAAAAGTTAAAAAAAATAGTCACTGACTTATCAATCTGCCCTCGTACTTTTGTGAACTGCGTTTGCATTACTTATATTTTGCATCACATTAATATAGTTAAAATCAACAATTCTTTGTTAATAAGGAGACTCGCCAAATTTTAAAAACGTTTATAATTATTAGCCGCTATATCATATATTAGACGTATATACTAGTCAGCTGTGTGTGTGTGAGATTTAATAATTTCTTTTTATGTAATTATATATAATCCGTAATCCTGCTTCGTACGCAAATTGCGACATTCCGTATAAAATGAAATAATATCGCAACAAATAGCCCACTTAGTCGGCAAATTTTACTTGGCCATTGCCGAGATTCAACCGTATCGGCTGTTGCTTGTTCACAAATTGATCTCAATGCCGTACACTGATTGAACCAGCCTTATGACAACTTTGTGTTTACGAGCGCGTACGAGTACGCTCGAACGGGATTAAATTGAGCGCTGGATCCGCGACGGGGCTTAATTGACTCGCTGAAATCCGTCAGGGTCCGATTTTCGCAGTCGCAGTCTTCGGAAATGAACCAGATCCCTCAACCTTTAAGGAGGCATAAAACCCAGTGGGTCGGGGCGCGTCGTTTGCATTTGAATTATACATTCGTGCGTCGGAAGGCGTGCTCCTCTACCGCTCGTTCGTCGCGCGATAATTGGATCTGTAGCTTTGCGTAGCTCTTCAAGATGACGAATAAAACCTCATTCTTGAATCTGAGACTTTTTTTTCTTATGAACGTGTTTTCCATCATACATAAAATTGTACGACGCATCGTACATAAAGTTGTCGTAAGTTTTATAATATTACGGGATTCATCGTGATATTAAGATTGTGGAATGTGGAATGAAAGTAGATATGAATTATTAATTCAGATATCTAGTAATTTAGTTTATAAGTGATTAATACTGAGATTTTTAAGTCTTAGTTAATTGCCAATTTTCGATTATTAATTTTTATCTATTATCCTTGAAATCTAGTTCCATTATAACTTTTAAATCTTCTGCGCTCTCTGTTTTTATAGTCTACTCTAAAAATATCTATATTCAGTTTCCGTTTTTTATTCCGTAACTTTTAATTTTTAATTCTTGTTCTACGTTTATTATTTTTAGTAGGGGAAAATTGCTTAATGCGTAGTACTAATCGTTTAAATCGTATTTATAGATCTTTTAAATCATATTTTGTTTGAAAGTATTGAATTTTATAAATGAAATTAATTAAAAATGTCAGATTAATAAAAGAAATCATTAACTTATACCTAATAATTAGCTAATACTTAATTTAGTAATTTATCGAAAAAATTAAGTATTTCATAATCATTAACATTTCCTTACATCGTACCTTTTGCAACATAAAAAACTTAAACAAATTAATTTGTTATTGGTAAAAAGTTAAGCATGTAATAAATGTTTGAAGCATCAAGCTACAATTTCTAATATTTATTTGCAACGTACAAAACAAAATTGACATTTTCCATTTGTCAAATGGAAAATGTAATAAAAGATAGGTTAAGTGGTACGTATTCGGCAACTATAATGTCCCATATTTTGAATGACTCAGAGAGCTTTTAGAATTACCATAATTACATTTAGATTATAGTATTTTTTAAGGCAAGGGAGATTGCTTTAATTAAACTCTGCTTCAGTTTAATTAGTTTTATTCATGAACTTGCATGGTCTATTATTCATTATCGAAAAATGATCTTTCATATAGCAGCCCCGTATTCGCGATGCAAAGTTGCGACGAGAGGTTGTTAAACTCCGGTCCTCGATCGTCCTGTCGGACCAGTATTGCAGATCGTTGTCCTTTCTTAGTCATTCGAGTCTTCGATCGTAACAGATCGACGATCAGATCGGCACAATACCCTCGCAGTTCCGCGGATCTCTGCAGGAAGTGGCTGCCACAACCGCAGAAATGAGTTTGGCGCCATTACCAGCGTAAATCGTTGATCGTAAAATCCGAAGGAACAATCGCGGATTCGCTATAACAACATGAGGAGACTTATTTTTATTTATTGAAGCATTTTATCGCAGTCTTTGTGTTATTGCGTTTCTTGAATTGACATGACATTTTTCCATGTCATATTCCAAAAATTCGACCATCAAGTTTATAACACGTAATTTGGAATTATATAGTTATGCTTTTCTCTTATACAGTCTTTACATGCAGTCGAACTATTTGCCGATCAAAAAATTTGTCTCGACATCTTTGATTTTAAAGTCCTCTAAAACTTTTAAAGTGAATCTCACTCTAAAGAGTATAATCTCATCACTCAAACTTGAAAATTGAGCTACTCTTTTTCAAGGCTAGCTCAATTTTCACTCTTTAAAATGATATTCCACTCCAAAAAATTTAGAGATTATCCATTATTATCGTTACGCGTATGAAAATAATTTCTTATATTTTTTATATTATTGTATTGGCTGTATTTCTTCACATGGTCACTTTAATTTTATTTTCGCGAATTCCTAATGGTATTGTTATATATTTTAACAGAATTTGAAATCTCTTTGGAAAGGTCATCTCTCAACTTGTGGTTTATAACTGTTCACATTTTATTTCTCAGTGAATTACACGCTCGTTGATGATACAAAGTTGCTGTTCTATACACGGACGCGCGGATTTTACTGTCATGGAGAAGCGGCAAGGCGAAAGACTCGTATCGTGGATTGTAAATGTTACGGGATTTATCACGGGGAAGGACGCGGAATCGTTAGTTGCAAAATCGGAATACATCGCGGCCGCGAAACGATCCAGTGCCTCTCTCAGGCGAATTAGTCGGCCTGGCAATATAAGTTTACAGCACTGGATCGGCGATTATAGTCCGGTCTTAACGATTCTTGAAAGTTGCAGCAGGGCCTGAGGCGACTCTTCTCTCGTCTAACGCGAAGGATTTCGCCGTGAAAGCCACCGTGGAGACTTTAACGTCCGACGACGAAGCATTCCCGCCGTCTCGACAAAGTATCGTTTGGTAGAATATTTTGCGAAGAAATTAAATGGTAGATGCTGATCATATATGAGATTGTTCAGGCTATTCTACGTTGATACCAATTCCTGGACGAATACGGAGTTAATATTCTCGTGATAAAAAATCTTATAGTTGCGAACATATCACTCGACATTGTAACTTTAATTAACAAGACTTATCATAATGAAAGTAAAAAGATGTTTGATATCTTTAAACAAAGTTTATTTTCAGTATTTTCACTTTTTTCGTAAATATGAATGTTTGTATAATTGACATAACAGTTAGACCTCCTATATCAATATATAAATGCTTTAATTTAAGACGATTATGAGGTTAAAATTATATATATCTCTAAATTAATATTTTTTAAATATTTTTTTAATACCTCGTACCAATTTTACAATAAATAAGTTTATCGTAGTGACTCATGCATGTGCATTCTGTCGCGCGTTTCTCTGTTGTTACCTCGTTTCACGATATGTAATGACAAGAATTGTAGACTTCTACACGCACTATTATTCATGAAAGAATGTTGAAGTGGTTTAAGAATTTTGCAAATTTTGTTTCATGTTGTTGGGACACGTTGTCGGGAGCTCGGGGAAGTAGTAGAAGTCGGTAGTATAAGTTTACAGCACTGGTTTGACACGGCGATTAAGCGGGAGGTTTAACGATCGATCGGAGCGAGGTCTCCCCAGTTGAAAGGCGGGCGATCCAATACACGACGAAGGTCCTTCGATCCTTCTGCGGCCGGCCGCAAACAGAACGGCGGACTGATGAGCCTCTCACAATGTAGACGAGCCTTTCACAATGTAGACGGGCAGCGCAGCCATTCTACGCAAAATTTAATTGCGACTTGATTTTCGGGTTTATTACACGGGGATATGACATGCATAGTATTCTACGCAGAACAGTGCCTCTCTCTTAGGTATCCAGAGCCTTGAAAAAAATTTATTTGATCTACAAGTAAAAATATAATTGAAATATTTTGATATTCTTGCTTTCTATATTTGAATGTGTATTATTAAAATATATTTAATAATTATATTCGTTTATTCTTTTGAATACATTTATGAAATTAAATTCTCTTTCCAGCAATATAAAGTAGCCACACCATAAAATAGAGACACAGAATTTATCAACATAATAAATGAATTTATTGAGAACATATGTTTTAATAAATTTTATCATAATCCCTCGAGCACTTAACTTTGAAAGCTTGTGTCGTGTTTATAAATTACACTAGCCTGTGAATTTATAATTTAGGATCATTATTTGAACAAACTTTATCATTTTCTGTAATTTTTTAGATTCTGAATATGATTTCGTTTATCAAATTGCTCCATCACAATTTTGAGAAAAATGGCATCAAAGGGGTACAAAGCGACGCAAAATATTATATGTAGATTATTTCTCTTTTAACTATCTTGATATAATATTACTAAATCTTGTTCGATGTGCTCGAAGTTGTTCACTGAGACGAACCATGCATGGAACATATAACTATAGCGAAGACTGAAAGCTCACTTCTACGAGTTCAAGTATCGTTTTTATCACTAGCCCAAAACCTCAACGACCGATCGTAAAGCTCCGATTTAAACGCCTCACCTTATGGTGTTATATGCTCGGCTCTGGTTTCGTTTAATGTCCTCGCAACCGCGCAGCAATGTTTCCCTCAAATTTCGAGCTATACTGGTACATGCAGTAGTATCAAAATTTACATGAACGAGACCATATTTATTTTAATTTACTAGATTTACACAAAAGTACAAGATACATATAATTGACTTTATGAAAAAATAAAAAATCATATTTCTACAAAAATTTTAAACAATAGTAATTTAAGAAAATAATTGCAAAGTCTTTATATACGTATATGAACAGTCTGTAAAAATATATATCTCTGGTCTTAAATTGTATTTTGTATTTTGTATTAAAATTTCTTAATATTCAGATTTTAAATCTCATAAATTAAACGATTGCATATGCACAATGTGTTTATTTTCTTCTGAAAATTGTTTTTTTTCTCTGTTTTTTTTTCTGTGAAAAATAATTTCCATGTAATTCAATCAGTATAAATAATTCGTTGTCTTTAAAAAAAATTCT
The DNA here is from genome assembly GCF_001594055.1 of Mycetomoellerius zeteki. Classification (NCBI taxonomy): domain Eukaryota; kingdom Metazoa; phylum Arthropoda; class Insecta; order Hymenoptera; family Formicidae; genus Mycetomoellerius; species Mycetomoellerius zeteki. The sequence goes on from NW_017257632.1 coordinate 2,646,470, forward strand.
CGTATCTCTCTCTCTCTTTCTCTCACATAGCAGCATGGAATCAATATTATTCTCGCGCATTTATGAAATTTAATGCATATGAAGAGAATTCAATTTTCGAACATAGTTTTCGGTAGCTTTCGCACACGCGATAACTACGAATTTACATTTTGTCAGTCCCTCTCATGTATTCCCTCTTCCCACGATTTCACGCATTCCAAATGTTTTACAGCGGAGCAAGATTGAATTTAACGGCTTGTGCTTATAGTCCTTCTTCTCATAGGAAGCTAATCACGAGAGTGTTTAAACAGCAGATAATTTTTTTCCATTTCAAAGATCTTGCTCAATATTCATAAAATAGTACGTAAATAATTCGTAGGGAGAAAATTACGCCAGCCGGATTGGAAAGAAGCGAGTCCACGCAACACTCATTGTTGCGAGACAGTGTCGAAATAAATACAAAATCTTTTTACACAAAATCTTCGCCTTTTCTATGATCATCATGCAAAACGATAATAGTTTCGCGAACATAATCTGTAGAAACAAGAAACCAGACTCTTAATTGATCGCCACCAATTAATGTCGGCATACGAGCTTTGTGCGATCGTATACTATCGCTTGAAGTTAGTTAACAACAACTTCTTTCACAACATGCGACGACAACGTTCTTCGCAAGAGAAAAAGAAACGGATGAATAACAGCCCTTCGTTGTCACATACTCTGTGACGTTTTTTTTATCAATTTTATAACGAAAACTGATTTGCACATCGACAGAAATGATATAAATAATCATTATTTTATTGTTTATGTGAGTTACACCAACTTTCTTATTTAGTCTAAAGTATCAAATTTTGATTGGAACAACACACTTTTTAAATTAAAATAAGAAAGTTTTTGTAATTCACACATCAACAAACTAATGGTTATTCATATCAAACATTTCTCTCATTGTCAGTGCATGTAAATGGTTTAGAATTTCTTGAATTTTTTTGAAAATATTCTTGAATTTTTTAAATAAAGACGTCAAGAAAATATAAGAACGATATATACATACAGTATGTTATATCGTGTAAGGTACAAATATATGTGCCACTTTTATATAATATATATAATTTCTAAGCAAAATAGAAATGATTGTATACCTTTTAACATATGAATTTTTTTCATATATGATGTTAAAAAGAGCTTCTAATTTTTATGCATAGAGAAATATTCATAAGCGATACACAAAAAAATTCGTTGATCTTTTTATTAGAGTTCTTCTAAGCGAGACATAAAGTGTCAAATATCTTCAGTCTTAAATCTTTAACCAATTACTATTCACTTATTTCTACTGAACATAGCGTGAAACAGGATTTCCTCGCGAAACACCCGTTACATCGTCGTTGTTGATGGAAAGGAAAGTTCGCCTGGTCTACTGCACGCACGCATGCAAATTTGCAAGTTTGTTGTTAAGCACAAACGGTCCCCGGCTTGTCGTTCGTCGGCGTGAGATGTGGTCCGTCAAAAAGCCGTAAAACGCCGTGGGCCTTCGTCGTTCCGGGCCCTCCTGCCCCCTCGCTCGCGTGTAAACTCGCACACGCGTGTGTGCGTGTACACGCACGAGCTTTTGCGCCCGCTCGCTGCGTTTATTTGCGTCAGGTCCTCGCTCTTTAAGGCCCCGCTGCTTCTTCCCAGGCATCACCTTAAGCGATTCCTGGGTGAAGATAATAAAAAGCGCGTCCGCCTTGCGGGGTCCGATCGACCCGGTAAACTCGGTGACAACAACGACACGCACGTCTCGTGACGGAGAAAATGCGCTTCTTCGCCTCTTCGTCCTCCTCGTCCCTCCTTGCGATCGAACGGACCCCGAAGGGCCTCTGGCTTTCTAAATCTTATCGGTCGGTTGTAAAACTTTATGTTCGCACCAGGACGAGAGGTGACTACGAACGACGACAATAGCTTCAGAAATAACGCCGCGAATTTTCTCAGGCGAAGGAAGTAGAAGTAGAAAGTAAAACAATGGAATAAAGTAGCGAAGGCATTCATTTTTTTGTTTCTCTCTAACGCAGTTGGAAGCAAATCTGTTTTCTTTAAAATTCTATGTGTACGAATATGTCTATATTTAGTTACAGAAAAAATGATAAAAAGGCAGAACATATTAATATTAAGTATTCTATTTTTTTAGAATTTATAAGGATTAACAAGACGTCATTTAGGTACAATTAGGATCACGAAAGAATATTAATTAATACATAAATAGCTTTTTATTGCTTTTTATTTTTAAAATTTGCTAAGAGAAAATCAACAAACGCTAATGATGAACAGGTTTCTTGCATTAATCTAGAACGTTCAAGATGGCTGCGATGACGGACTGAGCAAAAACGGCCGTGTTTTGGTTACGAGAGTTGTGCCAACCACAGGGTGGTGGCCCGAGACTCGGCGACGGTAAGGGTAGTCGTAAGCGGTTCTGTCCGCGCTTTGCGGACGTACCGATGGATCATCCGTCGTCACCCCATATCGCGGGCGGTCCTCGAGCGTAATTTATCCCGTTATGCTAATCGGGACGATTTGTCTAAATTAAAAGGCGCTCGGCCGTTGATCCGCGGTCAGGCCCTTCCCCATTTTCGACCCTCCCCGTCGTTCTTTCATCATCGGCTTTCGTCACTCTCTCACCACCGTCATCGTGCACGCGCTCCATCATTATTTCTGTCGTCGTTGTCACCGTAGTCGTCCGTAGTGGCGAGAAAAGACCATCGGACACTTGCCCGGACTCTGCCCATCCCCGAGGGACCACGGTCGTGTTATCGCGACCAAATCCCGCAGATGATGAGACTTTAGTTTATTGTACGTGCGGCTCGCCCCCAGAAAGACAAAGACGTGCCCATCCTCTCTCCCTCCTGCCTTC
>NW_017257632.1:2649386-2696776 GCF_001594055.1 Mycetomoellerius zeteki
GAATCGAAGCCGCAAATCCTACTCCGCGCACGAGACTCGCCTGCGAAATGAGATTCCTTTGAGAAAGGAAAAGAAGAAAAGAAAGAAATAGCTCCTGGTCGAACTTGCTGCCTGGGAACGCCGCAATGGTTCTAGATCTCGCGGGACTTGCTGCTTTGAAATCGACGGAATCTCGTCAGTCTGTTCTAAATTTCGATATTTTACAGTTTTCTGAAGGAAATTATATAGAAATTTTATGATTTAAAAAATGTACTTCTTCAAAATAATGTGGTTTTGAGAATAACTACTCTGAAAAAGGAAGATATAATAATACATGATACAGCTTATCTAATTTTATCTTTTACCTAACATAGTATCTTTTTATTATTTCCGAAATTTTTTGTAATTATAATTAGCGCCGAGACACTACCGTGTCTCCAGATTTTATGAACGCCATACTATCACTTTTTAGTCGAGATAAGTTCCGATGCAATTTATTATATAAGACTGAGTTGTTCCATTTTTCGATAAACTTCAGCTCATTTTCTTACTCTCTTTACTCTTATTCTTTTACTCTTTTGTATATCTGTTTGTTTATCTAGATAAATTGTCACATAGTTTATCCGAAAGTGGGCAACCAACCTTTAAAGTATTAAATAACTGAAGATAAAAGATAAAAGCAGAAATGTATAATAAAACATCATAGAGAACAGTACCTACAATACAATCCGTATGAACATCATTCAACATTACGTCGCAATGTTATATCTTTTCTTCTTACGATTCTTTTTTTTAGAACGTTATATCGTACATCCTAATCATCTCTCTCAGGTAGGAAGTCACGATAGACGGCGTTGATGATAGCCGATGATGATGAAGGCGATGATGCCGCCGGTCGCCAATGGTGATAATAGGTCGAGCGTTAGAGGCCGCAAACACGGCAGTGCTAATATCCAATCATGTCGCTTCCTCCGGCAGCGAACGTTCGGCTAATTTTCCATAATTAAACCGTCATAAAGTCACCACAGCTGGAACTTACTCGCGAAATTTGCGTCGCGATAAGGAAAAGAAGGATTCGCTAATTATTTACACTTGATGGATTCGTTGCTATTGGCAAAAATCGTCGATCGAGAATCGATTTTTAATCATGCACCGATTTAATCGAATTTTCTTAACTTCAAAATATGCTAAGATATTGCTTGCAGTAAAGGGGGTGATCTTTTTCTTCCCCTTTGTTTTATTTCGAGAAACGTTTATAAAAATCTTTTAGTAGCAAAGATTGTAAAGAAATGTTTCTGAAATAAAATATGTTCTAAGCTATCAAGACGTTTTGAAGTACCTAAAAATTTTCTGTTTGATATTTTAAAACCGTATTCTTTGATGGAGATTTTTATATCAAAAATATTATCAAATTAAAATTACAAAATTTAATAATTATTTCTAAGAATAAATAAAAAGAAAACGTATCACCAATGCTACAAAAATTTATAATACAAAAACGGTTATCAAATTATATTTATATAAGAACGTAGTTTATCTGACTTATTGGACAAACTTCCTCGTAATTTTTATATCTTTATTGCATCATTTTTATCAGAATTTATTAATTTTGCACATTTATATATAAGGAATCATCCGACTATTCTCATAACTGTTGAATCGCTTGTAGATGATCGGTATAACGTAGGCAGTGCTAAACGCGGTCGCGGGCAACGCACAGGCGGACTAAAGCTATACTACGCTGGCATGCTAAGCTATATAAATCTGAGCATCTTATGGCGGCATAAGTCTAAGGATTAACTGGCGTCCTCCACCGGGTACCAGCATCTCGCCAGCGTTACCACAGGATTGATCCCCCGCCGACTTTCTTCACACCCGTGGAATTCTTCTCCTCGTCTTATTTCCGCGATATTTCTCCCTCTGAATCGGCGCGCCGACGAATGTTAATTTTTCCGAGAGGCTATTGTTATTCGCCAGGGCGCTCTGATTAAATCCATTATCCGCCACCCGATCATCCGATTTTCATGAAAGCCTTTTTCTCACGTCCGTCATAGATTTTCACGAAACGGGATGATAAGTTGATTTTTTATATCAATGGTACAGTTCTAAATAATTAAAAAGAAAAGGATGATTATTTACTATCAATTTTGCAGTATTTAAACAAATATTATGAACAGCAAATAAAGAAATTTGTAATTTAAGAAACTTCGAGTAAAAAAAACACATGTTAACACGATATTTTACATTCTTTCAACTGTTAGAACATTTTTTGTTATAACGATCGTACACATTTCAGAGTAACGATAGAGTATCATAAAAGACTTAAATCGCGAATATATTGTCGGAGCAAAGTCGAAAATGCGTGAGTATTTCCAGAGGATCTTTAAAAGCCATTTGCAGGGTGAATCGTTGACTAACTTTCGTCTATTTCTATCTTCGAAGGAAACGGCTGCTTGGTATTCGCCTCGATCTTGAGTGGATTGCGGGTAGCTGATGGGGTGGCAGTGAATTTGAGAGAAAGAGAGAATATCGGGGATACAGGTTTCCTGGGGGCGGTTGATGAGGTATTGATGATAGGATCGCGTCAACACCAGCTGAGCCAATTACATGCCTAATTCTCCACGCTCTCTCTCTCTCTCTCTCTCTCTCTCTCTCTCTCACCCCCCCTCTCCCTCTCCCTCTCCCTCCCTCCTCCTCTTCTCTTTCCGCTGCAGAATTACATATCCCTTGTATTTATCGCTTTCACATATTTTAATATTGATCGATAAAACTGACTTGTGACATATCGATAATAGAAAATAGAGAAAATATTTACGTTGCAAGAATATATTATATATAAATACGTATGTGTAATATGCTCATAAAACCTATGAAGCGTGAAAAGTATTAAAAAATCAAATAAGAGAAAAAAATTCCTGTTTTCAGTCAAAATGGATATCTGTGTTTAAAAATATATTTGCAAATTTGCATATGAATATTATTAAACACTAAGATCCGCTTCAAAAATAGAATTCTTCTCTTATTTGATTTATCGGTCCACTTATGATTTAATATTATATTTTAATATTATATTTATAATAAAAATATTTCGAAAATTTTTTATTTCGTTATCTGTCTTTTTTAATTCTGTAAAGAAGTATTCATATAATTAGCTAAGGTTAAAATTTCTTGCAAAGTCCATTGACTTCTTTTTTCAAAAATTACGTGTGTTTTAAGGAGTGTATTTTAAGTTTGTAGTATCTCATTCTAGATATCAATTATCACGCTTAGCGCTCGTTGACTCATAAAACGAAATCGTAGTACGTTAAGTATTCTCGCACTTTCGCGGACTTCTCTACAGTCATAAAATTAAATATCTCGTAACATTAATTTTAAGTTTTAGACTGCGGCATTGTCGCGCGCGACAATATCGTTAGTTAAGTCGTCGCCGGTTTTGAAAGATGAAGGAAGATTTTATAGTAAAACCAGCGATAAAATCGGTCAAATCTTATCTCACACAGCCGCATGTGATTCGTTCGTTACTAATACTGTTGTTTTTTTTTTGTTTCAGGTAAGTGCAACCGCGGCGCTATCAGCCACTCAAAGTAGTAGAATGTCAACGCGTCTTCTCATCGACGGCTTTATCTTTACCGTCGTTTGCGTATATGTTCGTAAGTAGGTGGACGTGCGTCTTAGACGAAGAGCGATAAGAAGTGAGGCCGCGCCCTCGCACGCTGGCAATAATCGTATATGAAAGTGGGCTTGCAAGGAGAGGCTTCTCTTTTATGCCGTCCGTAAGTTCTCACCGTGTCCAACGCGGAATGCCTCGATGCTTGACCACTCGCGTCGTTCAATTTTACTCGTTGATCCGGGAGAGGAGGGAGAGGCTTCCCAAGGGAGATTTCCTTTGACTACTTTTCTTTCTTTTTTTTCGCATACATATTTATCAAATGTCTGTCAAAGCAACTGAATTTCATTTTCATGGCGACTTCAGACAATATCAGGAACTTTACGCACATTCACTAAATATTGGCCTACATTAGAGATCCTCCAATAAGAGTCTAGACACCGTAATTTTGTAGAATAGTAATTTTAACAAAAATCTGCGAGAAAGAAGGATATACACATTTACTATTTCTATTTCTTTCTCTCTCAGGAATTGTGAACCATTTTGGCAGACCAATCAAAAGTGGCTTTCATCTTCAGATTCTTATTAGAAGATCTCTAGCTTATATTTATATGGGTAATTATGTATGTGTATAATATATTTGCTAATGTTAACATATATTGGCCATGTCGTCTGGAGCATCCACGAAAAAAACGATTTTGTTGAAACATGTCGAACATCTGAAAACTTAACTAAATGCAGATCTAAAAATAATTTTGATGGAGCATCAAAATATTTATGTAGAAGACGTGATGAGTCTCAAACGTGATGAGTAATGTTACAAAAAAATTTGATATTCTAATAACCAACTTGAGTATTACATAAACTTTCCGCGCAACCAGCTTTTGTTTGATGAATGTTCCCCTTTAAAAAAAAGAAAATCTATTTTCATTTTTGAATTTTTTTATTGTACGTTTAAAACCATAAAACTTGCGTAGAAAATATTTTTTTGTTTCCAATATAACATCGAGCGTGTAACATGTAATATCAACTGGTAAACTGGGATATTGTCACGAACGACAAAAAAGATAGGTGAAAATATTGTTTCTTTTACACGCCTATTAGATGGCTTTAAAATTACACATTTATCATACATAAAAAATTTATCAGTGTGTATTTATCGAAATTAGGTAGCTCCTGTATCGCGTACTCGAATGCTACGTGTAACGCGTGAAGCATCGGGATGCGAACATACGTTATTCCTGAAGGGCGACACGCGTAGAGGGGTAGCTATTTGTTGCGACGCCTCGCCGCCTCTGAATAACAAACTGGTAGGAAATAACAAACGCGTTGCTACATTGAAATAGCCTCGACGGGTCGTATCTCACGTCTGAGGTAGAAGGGAAGGTTTTCGAGAGAGTGCGAGGGTTGAAAGGAAAGAGAGAACAGGAAGACGGCCCGACGGAAGAGAGAAACGGCGTTTTCTTTTCTCGCGAAATCGCCTCCCAAATCTCGCGTGAAAATTACCCTATTGTCGGGTGCGGCCCGACTGTTCCCTCCTCTTCCCATTCCTCCCATCGCGGCGACCTCGTATTTCATCCCTCGGTTACATAATCGGCTTTTTGTTTCACGTTTTATCCCCGAAGCGGATCCCAACCCCCGCGCGGCTACCTTTCCGCCAACTGGTCGGCGAATACGAGGGGATGATGAAAAAGTGTCCCGAGGATATCGTAAACCTTCGTGTCCCTCCCCAAGCTTATTCTCCTACCCGAGTCGCGCTCGATTTGCTCTTGAGCACCTCTTCGTGGTTCGCGCACTGTCCCCGAAGATGACCCGGTCTAAATCGACCAGCAACGAGCTCAGTTTGCTGAAGAACATCCCCTTTTATCTCTCGAGGTTAACCCTTAACTCACTCGATGTGGTCTTTGTCCTTAACTCGTTCAAGTACCATGGAATTTAGTGATTTTATGAGTATGATGAAAAATTATATATAGTTAATTATATGTACACAGTAATTCTTCGAATTATTACAGAGTTGTAATTTTTATCAAATGTTTCATCATAATTGCTTAATAACATGCTAATGTAATTAAAAATCCGTTGATGAAAATCAGAGAAAATGAACATCACTGTAAAATAAGAGCAGCAAGGGATTATTTAAATGCAAGATTTTTATTTTTTAATTTTAACGAAATTACAGAAAAGAAAGCAGCTTTCATATAATCTGCTATGGATTACGGTGAAATTTTTATATTTTGTAATAATAAATAGAAAAAATTTATCCTAAGAATTTTCCAGTACGTTTTATCAGCAATCTTGCATCGGGCGATTTTACGTACATTCTCGAAAATCGCAAATCTCCTCGTTCACGGTAACATCTTTCCTCGTAACGAGCGCCGTCACCTTAATCAGCCTCCTATCGGATATCGTGTTCCAATTAACCCGTTTTTTAACGATCCGCGCTCTCTCTCTCTCTCTCTCTCTCTCTCTCTCTCTCTCTCTCTCTCTCTCCTCTCCTCTCTTCCCCTCGTCGCATCCGTTCCCCTCTTTTTTTCATAACCAGTCCGCTGCACTCGTACCGAAATGTCGAAAAAAAGGCGAAGCACCGTTCGGTTATTCGGTACATAACGTTGAGTGGTAGTCAGGTATTATCAGGGGTTATCGACGTATAATCCGTGAAAGGGTGCGGACGGGTAGCGGGGGAGATCGGAGAATGGGGGAATGGATGGACAGAGAGGCCGATGTGGACCATATGCCGCCCAGTATGCTCAACACTCTCTCACCGGGACAGTCCAGTCCTCGACTCGAGGCCTCTCCTCTCTTGTTCGCCATTCCCCCTTTTGCCTCGTCTCCCATGCTACCCTTCCTACCTCGCCACATCCCTCGTCCTCTGACCTTCTATCATCATAATCGATATATTATACCGCGGTCTGTATTTTATTCACGTGTCACACCGTGGAATGCGTTTGTTCGGGATATTGTACGCCTCTCTTCTCCCCCGATCTCTTTTTTTTCCACCCTCTTCGTTTTTTTCGCCGGTTATTTGATCGGCGAAATCGCTTTTTTCCTTTTTTCTATGCACATTTTTCGAGATATGATTATGATACCGAGGTTGCTGGAGATCATTGCATGTGGTTGAATTAGACAATGTCTGGCGTAGGGATAATAACGAGGTTCTTTATCGACTCGCAATTTTGACACATAGTGTGTCACTCTCGTAAAGTACATCAATTTTCGGACAAATTAAATCCAAGTAATTTTGAGTAACTGAAAAATAATTTAAATATATTTTTAATCATAATTATATATAATATATATAATATTCAAAATGAAAGATAAGAAAACAAACTTATAAACATATGGTATGCAATAAAAGATAATTTAATAAAATATATATATTTAGATTCGATAAAAAAATATATATAAATATAATTTTAATTGATATATAATATATATACACGTTTTATGATTATCACAAGATGAATAAAATATTAATTATGTATAATACATTTTCCGATTAATGACATTTTCATCAATGTTGTCCAGTTGTGAAAATGTCCGTTCGTTATCTTAGTTTTTCTCATTTTCGACGAAATCACGAGTAGTCGTATGCACAAAGTTTCTTGATTATATTAGTGATGTTCAGTGATTGATGTAATAACTTCGAAATTTGTCAGCAAAGAATCAAACCAATGCATTTTTCCATGAAATACCAGTAGGCCAAATAAGAGAGAGATAGGAGAGAAGAATAAAAGAAAATAAAAGGATTTGTCAGAACGTTCACGTCTTTTATTGGGAAACTTGTTTATCCCACTTATCACGCACGATGTGTGAGGGGCAGATCAACTAATGTCGCGTTAATTTACAATTTGTGCGACTAGCGCGACGAGTTGCGCGAGGAAACGTCGATATCGGCCATCTGCCGCCGATTCACTGCGGTCATCCCGCATAATTCTCTGTGGTTGTCAAAATCGTTCACTATTATATCCCGCTTGCGGTTGTAAAAACCGCGGCGGTTAATTGTTTTTTGCCTTTCCCCGGGGGAAGGTCGAAATAGATTACGCATGCCAAGTTGCGTTTTTGCTGGAGTATTTCATCGTCGGTGTCGTAAAATCACGAAAAAGTCTCGCGATAATCGAAATCGCGTGAACTAACGAGAGCATGAAAAGCAAAACTTTCAAATAACGAAAGTATCATCTTAATTTACAAAATTATTATGCTATATTAAAATTAAAATTATTACTGCTAATTAAAATTACATTAGAAATTATTGATATTAGACCGTATTAAAGCTTTACTCTACTACAACTTCAAATTATTAACAATAATACGCAACATCGAAATTCATTGTTATTAACATTGCATTATAATATCAAAATTCCTAATAATCATGTGCAATGAAATTCCAGCTTTGCTTTCACGTTTATTACAATTGAATCTGACATTACAATTGAATCTGACATTACATTCTAACTTTTGCGTTGGCACCCCGCTATCTGACATTCTGTCTTATCACCGGGTGATCTGGCTTATCATTGCTCATTACCTCGACCACATTTGCACTTCTGTCGTCACCGCAAATCACGCAAAATCACCACCAGGGAACTGATTTACTTTCGGTTGTTACAAAGGCACGAGTGTTTCAAGAATCGACTCACTCTTAACCGGCGAGGTAATAAAATTCGAGAGATTTCGACGTAGAAGAAGTCGTCTACCTACGTATTGTGTCTTCTGCGATCAGAGCGCACTTCTTAGGCTTTGTACTGGCGGACAGCTGTCCAGAAACATTTCTCTCCACTCCTACCTCTCTTTCTCTTTTTCTTTCTCTCACTTTGTGTCTTTCTCTCGCGCTTCGTTCTGCCACCTCAAGAGTGTGTGTTCTCCAGTTTCTCCTTTTATCACTTTTATTGGGCTGCGACCGCTGTCGTCATTGAAGTCGACCGGGGTTTATGGACGCGATGCTATTCAGTAGGCAGGAAATGCCAGGACCGATCCTCCTCGCGCAGGATCGCGACTGTTGGAACTCTTTCACGCGCGCTCGCGAGTTCAATTGGAATCATAAATTATTGCCAAGGCTGCGCCGGTTGTATCGTTGTGAATTATCGGTGTGGATGCTTGGCATCATAAATGACTTCCAAAGAAACGCTCCAATCGAGTTTCGGTACGGTCGAAGTCCGAATAAGATGTTTTAAGCAAAACGCCAGGGCAATTTATCGTAGATCAGGATGTTTTTGTTGTCTGTTTGAAGCAGGAAACAAAATGTTTCGTATTTTATTGTACGCTTGGATTGCATAACGGACAGTATAAAAATTCTTTCTGTTGTGCAATTGAACGAAATCCTCTCTGTTGCGACCATGGAAGATAGAAGAAATAGTTAGTCACCGAAAGTAATGAGCTTCATTTTTTATAAATTAAGATTTTTGTTGTTGAAATATCAAGAATCTCATCTTAATTTTTTATTTACTTTTCTATATAATCCCGATTTTTTACACATTATTTCCACTATTCTGGAGATATGAACAATTTCTTGTGATAGAACTTCGTTCTAGCTACGAAGACAGTGACACACAACTTTGTGGATTGTTGCAATTTTGTTTGCAGTTATACATTTATTTACCTTATGATTTCATCAACTTTTTCCTTGTTGCATTCAGTTTAGACTCGTGTTTGACACAATCTCGTATAAGCGGTTACCGTCGAGAGTCGAGAACATGAAAAAGCATGTCGGACAGCTTAAACTAAACACAAAAGAAAAAAATTGAGAAAATTATTAAGGCAAATAGCCTATAAACAAAATTGCAACAATCGAAGACAATCCAAAACAATGCGTAACTGTCTTCGGGCAGCTGGAACGGAGTTTTACCATAAGAGAACATTTAAACATTCAGAATGGTGGGAAAAACATGTACAAAAAACCAGGATTATGCAGAAAAGTAAAGAAAAGTCTGTAGATTATGATATATACGTATTTGATTTTTCAATAACAAAAATCCTATTTTATAAAAAATGGTTGCTTATTACTTTTGATATAACTCGTATTTCGATGATTTGATCTGCGCTTGTAAAAATAGCGTGCTCATCTATTCGTCAAGTGTTTAAAATTGTGAAATGAATATAAAAGCAGCGTACACAAGGAGTATCGCAGTACAAACGTCGAGATTTGATGGCACTCATGAAACTATATGAAAAGCTCTTAATAAGCATTAAAAAATTGAATATCGTTATCAATGTTGAACACATATACATGTTACTTTGAAAAAAAAAAAAAAAAAAAAAAAAAAAACGGAGGATTCGGTGTTCGATTCAGATTTGAACGACGCGAAGGTCCCGCCGCTTCAAATCGTGGCTCGAGCGGATTGCACGCGGGTTAAATTAATAAACGGTGTTCCGCGGCGATTTCGTCCGAATTGAATTACGCGTGTATGCTTCGTGCTTGCAAATTCGCTCGTCCGAAGTGCGACATAGGCTAGAAGCGCGGGTGTGAGTCGTCGCTTATAGTGGCTTATACGTTACGAGTCGACTCGATCTAAAGAGAAAAAAAAAGAAGAAACGAGGAAGAAAGGCGCCGCACGCACGCACGTACGAACGCATTTGGAGGTAAATCATCCCGAAAGCAATCGGCTGCGGGTACCGACGATGATTTACAACAAACAGCTAGGTGTTTACTGGCGTTTGCGACTCGCGACTATGACGACCGGCGCGAGTAAAAATCGATTCTGTTCTCTGCGAAGAACTCTTGCGCGTGAACGCGCCCCGAAGTTTCCGCCGGGGTTATTTACGCCTCATATTGTTCGTTTTGACGAGCGTAAACGTCGACGGTCTGATTTATAGTCGACGATCTTGCCCTGTCCGCGACTGCGTCGCGAAACCTTTCCTCGCGGCGACGTCTGCATTAGATCGACAATTATTGCGTTATTAGTGCGTCTTTGCGCTAGTATACGTTGGATATGAGGCGAATGCCGCCTAAGGGTAGCCTTTCTTACGGGTGGTCCAATTGAAAGGGAGAGACTGGTCCAAGATAATCAACCTTTCATGGATCTTTAACTTTTCATAGACCTGAACTTCTCTGTTTGTGAGAAAAACTCTGTTCACCGATTTTTAAAGTCTCGAAATCTCTTATCTTGAATTTTATCTGGTTATGTACTGTTTTAAAAATTCAGAGAATGTGAAAAAAACATTCTCGTTTGATGTCCATATATTTCGTGTCACGTGCCAGGTTCGAGGGATGTTAACGGAACACTGTCACGAGTCGCATCTTTTCCGCCTCATTCTGTTATCGTCCTGCTTCGCGCGGCTTGAAGTTCTTCTCAGCGAATGCATCTGCGACCGTGGATGGCCGCGGTTGGCCGGTAAGCCTCCTTAAGTCCGTAACTCTGCTGTGATTTGTGTCCCCGCTTTCGCTCTCGGCTCGTTCGTTTCCTCTCGGTCTCTCCGCAGGGACTCACTTCTGTCCCCGGAGCTGGTACACCCACACGCCGTCCACCTCACCGTCTCCTCCCCCTTCCTCGCTTCTTCCCTCCATGCCTACCGAGCAATTAACAAGTCCCCCTCGAGGGCTAATCCCGCTAATCCCTTGACTGATGCCCCCGTCCTCCTCCCCCTACACCTCATCTTCTGGCTCATGTCCATGACCCGCTGCGCTCCCGGGACGAGCTCGTTCCACTACCAGCATCCTTCGAAAGGATGCTGGATGCTGGAAAGATCGCGAGATATATTGCCCAGCCTCTCGACGACTCTATTCTCGCTCTTTCAGCCGCACACTTTCGCATGGGCGCAGACAGAATTTTTCGTGTGGGCCCGCATGGGCACCGATAGCATGTTTCTTGTGAATCTTAAAATCTCAGGGATTTCGAAAGATCGTTTTCAGATTTTTATAAAGCTTACTTTGGAGACGGTAGACTAAGAAATTATTTTATTATCTTTTTAACGGATTGTGACAATACTTTTTAATTGAACTTTTATAATTTCTGAGTATTTTTTATAACATTAGAGTTTTAAGCATTTTTGTAGCGTATGTACATAATTATAGTTTGGTTTGCAATTCAGTGAAGGTCGTCCCGTAATTATTCGAGAATTTTAACATAATTGAGCTGTATGCTGTTTTTAGAGATAAAGTTACGTTATTCGTTTTGTTTTTACATATTTATCTATAGATAAAATTTTGTCAACAAAAATTAGTTCCCAAACTAATAATTTATTGCGTGCCATTGACAATATTCACTAGTAAGTCGCCGTTAGTTTTCATGTTAATTTCGGACATACGTGATGATGCGGTTGTCATCTTCGCGAAAGAAAGTATTGGTTGCTGATAAATGAAACGTGGAGAAGCGTAGCACGTCAGGACTTACTCCAGGACATTTGTCATCTGTAGGCCCATGAGGTGATTTCGCGTGATGACTGATGAACCACTTTATGGCCAAACAATGGCGGTTTATTCCTTCGTCGTAAAATGCTAATTCTCACGCACAGTTGCAAAGCAACGTGGCTTTGTGGCGAAACACGGCATAGTGTCTTCAATTGTCTCGTTATTACAAAATATAACCGTTATCGATTAATTAATGCCTGACATCTCTGTCAAAAGTCAAATGTTCCTCCTTTCTCAGATTTAAAACTTTTACAAACTTAATTGCTAAAATATAAAATTTGTATGCTTCTTTATATATTTATATAATTCCTATTTTTTCAGTAATGTATATATTTAAAATTTTTGACAAAGAAAAAAAAGAGAAAAAAAGGCAAAAAAATTTATTTAGAATTTTATTTAGATTTAGTATTATTATTCTTGTAACGATTTTAAAGAAGATAATTTCTTTATAACAAAAAAAATGATTTTTATTTTAATTAAATTCAATATTAGATATATAAACATTTTAGATATATAATTCTAATTGATATGACTGAAATAACAATTGTTTTTCCTGATCTGATGCAATCCTCTGCAACATCTTCACGATGCATTAATAAGTAATGTAATAGTCATTTCACAATTATTCATTAACAGATACAGCTATTTAAATCGTTAAATGTCGAGAGAGACGGAAAGATAGTCCATGAACTCGTTTCTGAAACACATCCATTCAAGCCGGATCGTGTTTAACGTCAAAAGCGACGTTATGTTATCTCGTGCTGAATTACCGATTCATCGTTCATACGCGACTAAAGGTTACCAATGAAATAATGCGACATGATTTCTACTGCCGAGAGTAAAAATTTCTCTTATTTGTGTCTGATATACATATATGCTGATAGTTTCTCACAACAATGTTAGTATAAAATTAGGAAAACAAACATTTTTATTTGACAAAAAGTTAAATACATTGGGAGAGAAATTATTAAAAAAAAAAGGATTTTATATTTTATTAACATAAATGATAAAAGTATAAATTTTGATATAAAAAGATAAAAATAAAACGCAACTGTCGTTTTACTGAATATATTCTTAAATAAATAATGCCTTTTTTTATTTTTGCAAATTTGTGAGGAGTATGTTTAGCGTCCTTCAATTGTGATCAGACACTGAAATGAATGTTTTAATTGTTGCTTGTCAGTCGACTTCTTAAAAAATAATAGATACTGAGTAGCAATTTGCCTTTCATGATTTCAATGTGTTGTTACGGCACAGCCGAGGAACACTTTTGATCAATTTTCCGTGCGTCATCGAATTGCGAAACGGGACGTGTGAGGGGGGAGGTGAGCCGCGGGGACCGCTGCGACGGGGGGTTACGCGCACGCACTAGGGGTAGGTTACATCGTGGAGTGAATGTCATTTATACCGAGCGGTGCGGTACACATTGTTAGCGCGGCATGACGGGGACACCACCCCTTGTCAGGCATTGTATATTTTTTGGATCGCGATTTAGCTGTGATGTACGGCTGCGGCTTTGCGCGTTATGCTAGTCATACACGCCCGTCCGTCAGGTAACGCGGGATGCTATCGCAGCTTGGAGTGGAAAAGTGGAGGCGTATCATAGAAATGAAGTCGGAGACGAGAAAGATTAAAGTCACAAATGTGTATATTTGCTAAGAAGATATTTTCTTGTAATTTTAACCAAATATGCCCGCAATTTGTTAAATTTAATTGATATCGCATAGTAGTATTTTCCTATAATTAAAATTATTTGATATAAATTCTATTAAAAATTTTATTATCACGGAAAAAAAGATCAGCTGCTAAAAATCACAGCCAAAAATTAGGTATGGCAGCTAAATTCAGTAGTATTATATGGACACCTAACGTCGTGTCTAATTTCGAGAGAGCGAGATCTAATTTCCATTAGCCGTGAGGCCTCAATATTATCGTTGTAACAGACAAGCATTTTGGTATTATGTCGATGTATTGATCATTGCAGCAAACGTTTTCTGTGTACACTGTTAAATCTATAGTGCCAAATTTAACCTAACGTGAGTCGCCACTGCTCCTACTAAATACCTACTAAATACATCATTATTTTTTACCAAAATGATTGACACTATATCGTGTCAATTTAACACTGTATAGTGTCAAATATAACCATTTTAGTATAAAATGTTTTAGTATAAAATAACGATATGATTGAGTAGAAGCAGTGGCGACTCACGTTAAGTTAAATTTGACACTATAGATTTAACAGTGTAGCAGACAATTTGGTAGCAAGTACAGTTTCAGCAAACCATATTTAGCTGTTGTAAAGACAATTTTCTTTTACATGGACATATCTGATAACTATGACAACTAACTTCATGTTACTGAAAATGTATATAAATTGACTGTAACAGACATGCATATTTTACTATCACGTCCTTATATTAGTTACAGCAGCAAATCCTTTGTATGTATTAGCAAATTTCATTGTTATAGTAGCTAATGCAATTTCAGCTGATCAGAATGAGCTGTAATCAGAAACATTTTTTTTTCCGTGATACTATAATAAAATTTTTATAATAATAATTTTCCTTATATAAATTCATGTTTTTATATTTCATTTAAAAAACTGTAAAAAAATATATTTTTCTAGATGTTATTGCTTGAATATAATGTTTTTTTAACGTGCTAGCATAGCAATTCTAATATTTCTAATCCAATAGTATTTTTTAGCGCAGCAATTACAGTCCGTTTAAAAACGATGCATCCTGGAAGAAATGAATGCTCACGCGGCGAATAAAAATTATTTAATAATTTTTAACGGTGTGTATATAGGTTTATGTATGCATATATGTGTTTTGCGCGACAGCTCCGCGACATATCGGCGGTATTTACTCCGCGTTGTGTAATCTACCCCGTTGTCAATGGTTTTTTTTTTTTCATTCTACTGTGTTCCTTTCATATCCGGGAACAGCACCGGGATACCGAATCCCTGTTACACGTGCGGCGACTATCATGTTTTCAAAAGCCATGCGATTTTTCGGAACGCAATATCTCGATTTGCTCGCGCGTAGCGATTATCCCCGAAAATTATTGTTACTGTTACGCGACAATTTTTAGCACCGTTTCGCGCTTTGCCGATGTGATTCGTCAAAAATTTACCAAGATTTATAGATATCGTTTAATGTACCTCAAACTGAAAATGTTTAATAATTACATCACATAGTGCCATGTGATTGATGAAATTAGAAATTATTAAGAATGTCATATATGATATGAAAAATATCGCTAGTCCTTCACACCTTAATTTTAATGACAGAAACTTCGACGAAATATTATATTAGAATTCGGTATGGCTTTGGCATACTTATTCTGTTACATTATTACTGTACTTGCAACTAATCGTCCCATGATATAATTGATTCTTTCGAAACTCAAAAATACACCGTGCGATCGAAAAGATGGGCTTCAACGGGGAATCACGCGCGATATATCGCGGAATTAATGGTAAATCAAACATATCCCTCGTTCACCTCGTTTCACCCCGTGTCAGTGGTCTTGTCGCGCTATTACAAGGCTACAATGGACCGGGGATCCACTGCGAGCTATTATGTCGCATTTCGTTACGTCTCCCAATACAAATATCCCCTGGGCGATGGCGAGTGATAAATCAGACTTTTCGTACAAGATCCGCCATTGTACTCACCCCACTGACACGAATGGATATCGGTCCTTTTTTCTCTCTCTATCTCTCTTTCTCTTTCTCTGTATTCAGTCCTAACCGGTCTCATGTGTTCGCATTTGAGTTCTTGTAACTGGTGGGACTTACCGGGAATTATCGTCTGCGGTTGTGAGGATCGATCGATGCAAATTAAGGGCTTTACACGTTGAAATGTATCAACTGTGAATGATTGCCTTCATATGCGATTACAACAACGATGATGATAATCGAGATGTTAATTAATTGTGATTGTTTCTATTCGCATTTTTATTTCTATTTTTATTAAACGAAACACGGAGAGAACGATTTTGCTAGAGTATAATTAAAAATTTAATTAGATACGGATCTAAAAATTTCTAGATAGGACACTCAAACTGATTGCTAGAGTGTCAAAATTTTGTTAGACTATCAAAATTTTGACACTCTAGCAATCAGTTTGAGTGTCCTATTTAGAGAAATTTTGATTTTTTAATACTTGAATCCAGCACAAAAATTGGAGGAAAAGTGTCGTGTTACAACCCGGAGTAACACAAAATTAATTAAAAATACATATCCGGAGTTACTACAAAATTAATTAAAAATACATACAGCGGTCGGAACTCTGTTTGAAAATGATTGTATTATAGGGTATAGAACTCTGTTAGAACTAACGAAAAATATCGCTGGAATTGCGATAAGTTCATGATACTCATATAAATATTAATAGTTTTTATTTTTGAAAAATCAGCTTAAAAGCAGATGGTTAAATCTGCTTTTAAGCTGACGTATTTAATTGAATTGAGAGATCGAAAAATGATGACGTTTTTCTCGTTGGACTCAAATTTTCTAAATGTTTCCGGTTTTTTCCTCAATCGACAACGATAACGAGAAACCGAGGGGTGTCGGTTACAAGGCGGAACAAAGGGAACGACAGGTCGGACTGTCGGCTAAGTGGAGTAGCAGAAGCGGCGGAACAACAGAGAGGAGCCGAAGGGAGCGACATGAGTGACACATGGAGCGTTGACAGTGTTTCTCGCTCTTCTCTCTTCCTCTCTTTATCCTTCTCCTCCAAACTCTCGCCGAATGTCATTACTACCTATCCGTCCAGGATATCTCTGGTCGAATTAGTTTCTCTGGGTCTCAGAAGACCCCTTTTCCCGATCAAAAAATTGTTCCTAAAACATTTATGCACGTGCTGTGATATTAGTACAATTTTACACTGTACAAATGACAACTAAAGCATAATGTATTTTTTGCATTATCTATTATTTTTTTACGAGAGTAGATAGGTATATAAAATCGATGAATTGATTGCAATGACACACACACATACATACACACACACGCGCGCGCGTGCGCGTGCAAAAATTTAATTTAATATAAAAAGTTTACAGAATCAATATTTAATTTAATTTAATTATTGTTTTTCTATTAATTCCTTATTTCAATATAATATAATTGTTTTAGCAAATTTCCGTTCCTCTTTGTTTATACCGTTGACAGGATTGATGAAAAATGTTCATAAAATATTTGTGCACTTCTCTTTATTTTTATTTGTGTAAAATTATATCTATATAATTTATTACTATTCAATTTTAAAGTTTAAAATAGATAAATACAGATGTTATGTCAGAAAGACAGAGGACAAGTCTCTTTTCTTAGAGACGAAAGCGGCGTTCCATAGGAAATCCACAGGAAAGTTTGACGGAGACGAGAGGAGAAACGGCCAATTTATTCTCTCGAAAGTGAGACTCGCAATCATGGCTTCGTTCGGCGAAGTTTGCTCGGTTAAATGGCCGTAGATCCGAGGTGGGGTGGCTAATCTTCCGGCGAATGAGCATGAAGCCGGAGATGTTCCTTGCCGGCCTGCCGCTTAAACAGTGAGCTAGCTCACGGAGCTCTCGGAGAGTAAAGAGGATGGAAACTTTACTGCGGGGGCGAAAGAGGACGCGGTATTACCTTAATCACTCGGGGGTCCGGAATATTGTTTCAAACGACTCGCCGCCATTTTTGGCCCGCGCGCGAATTAATACTATCATCTCCGAAATAACGTTGATTCTCTATATCGCTGCTTGCCTATAGAACTTTTGATCGCAATTGATTTTTTCTGAAGCAAAAATTCAATTTTTTGTAATATATATATTTTCTATTAAATATTCAGTTAATTTATTGCTCTTTATTTAAAATTTAAAAAACTTAATTAAAATTACTCTCTTTTTTCTCTCTTTTTTAAAGAAGTACTTTAAATAATTATATATCACATAAGAACTAAAAATAATTTTATTAACGCGTTTGCATAAGATTATTTTAAAAATATTTGCGTTTTTGTTCTTCTACATTTCTATTTTGTTAACGGACAATTGTTTGAGTATTTCAAGAATGGCTATGTTCCTCCTTGCCACTTTTGGACTTGGGGGGATCATTGATATAAAAGGAAAATACACGACGAAATTGGTCGAAACATGAAAAGTTTGAAAAATAAATAACAAGGTGCTAAGCGGTTGCCGGGGACGAACGAGCCCTTCGTTGGGGAGCATCGAAGGGCTCCAGGGGTAAAAAGAGGCCGCTTCAGGGGTGAAATCCGACCAAGTAAACGAGAGACAGAGAAAGTCATCAAGCGGGAAAAAGAGCACGAAACTAAAGAGGGGACTGCGGTCGAAGAGGCCTGTTTAACAGATTTAAAAAATCACCAATAATTCCGAGAGGGGGAAGGAGAGAGCGGCTGTTTGCTTGCCCAGAGGGGTGGGATGTAACTACTACGTAGTAAGTGAGATCGTCGCGGAGATGTCAGCAAGAACGTCATTTTTCATTTTAATGGTGGCCTCTTCTGTCTCCTTCGCCTTCTCAGACTTTTCTATCTTCCTCTCAACTCCTCTCTCATCCTATTTATTTGTTTCTCTTGTCTCCTCCGCTGGAGATTCTACCATGGCCCGTTTATATCCGCGGTCTCGTTCTGGTCCCTCCCTCTCTTCGTCTTCGTTCTTCTTATCCCCGTTACTACCGCTTCTTCTTCTTGCTCCTCCCGGCTCGACAACTTCCTTTTATCTTGGCGCGAACGTCTTAATAGCCTGCGGCCGCTCTTCGCGCCCGACTCACTGTCTTCCTTCCTCGGTCTCGTCGTGGTTACTTCGCGACCACCGACTACCGAAATCGTTGTTACACTGAGAAAAAATATACCAAAATTTAATAAATATTTAAATAGTACTAACTTAACATTTCTTAACGGTAAATAAATATTTACTTAAAAAAATGACAGTTAAATCAAATTAATAGTTCTAGTATCAAATAAATGTGTTTATATTTAGTAAATATTCAGCTAGTATATTCAAACAAAAATTAAAATTTAAGTACATGTTTCTCTCAGTCTATGGAAATGTGTATTTCGTATATATCTTTGGGATTTGGAGTTTTGATCGTGTTCGTCATGCAATAACGAAAGATTCTTCTATTAAAATGATATAATAAGAACTATATATAATTTAACGATGATATAATGTAACATTTACACTTTTATTGCTTTTATATTTATTTAGCAAACAATAGATTTGTAATCAATTTAAGCAAATTGATTTCTATGTGCGATTAAGTATTTTCACTTATCTCTTGATTAAATAAGATAAGCTCCGTATGTTTACGTTCACTTCTAAAATTATTTTTGCTTGTAAAAACGAGACCGCACAGCCTTCTGTGCCGCAAGACGTAAATAAATTTATTGCTGTCGCTTAAAATGGCTAAACTCGGTAAACGCGAGACAGGAAGAACGCCGAAGATCATGAAAAAAGCAGTGATGCAAAAAGATGAACCGATCGTCGCGAAAATAGAGCGATTCACCGACGCGATGTAGCGATCAGAAAATGGAGCCAAAGGCATGCCGCGCCATCTTTTTGCTGCAATGATCGCAATTGGAAGCGGTCGCGAGACGATTCGACGTAGTTGGGTTCAGCGACAACCGGTCGACAGGAGCAGCAAGAAAGATCGTCGGGGATAGCTGTAAGCTCGACGAATGACAGTTACATGTCAATACTGAATTGAGAAACGGTTGTATCCTTTTCCTCTTCACTTGATCCGCTTTTGCAAAAAAATATCGCAAATATTCGCATTTGCGCTGATCGTTTTAAACATTTTCTATGGAGATTTCTTCCTCTCATAAATAAAAGTTGTAATGCAATCGAAATATAACACACGCAGATATTAGTTTTTCTCCAAAATATAAAAAAAAACAAAATAAGAAATTAATTATAAAAGAGAAATTATTATTATCGTTGTAATTTAATATAAATTGATTAAAAAAAATAAGTTCTTAAGTTTTATTAAATCTTGATAAAACATTATAAAACGGAGTTGTTATATTAATAGAAACATTTATGGAGTGGTTACTTTATCCATTGATTTTTGTCATTTTTAGTTCTTCGATAACTACATTGCATTTTTAGAGAAGAGTGATCTTCCTTCTCTCGTTTCCGTCGATAGAAAAACTGTCAGAGGAAGAACATAGTATCGTCGGGATAGTTTTAAAGTTTCAGCAAAGCGATATGGCTGTCAACGATGGTTCGACATGGGTCAGGTTTTTCTTGTTTTGACAAGTCTCGAACGATTTTTCTCGTCACGAATCCGTCACTGAAACTTCCGACTAGAGAATATTGTTAGATCGTCTTTTAAAGAAACTTCTAAAGACATCTGTTTGAGAAAACAGGAAAATGAAATCATGAATAGTGATAATAATAACAAGAAATGGATTTTATTTTTTTGAACAATTTATATATTTTTAGATCTCAATAAAAGTCAATAATTGGACTTTTGTCTTTAATACATAATTGATGTATCTCTTACTTAATAATATTGAAAATTTATTTTTAAGTTTCAACATTCCTCAGTGAAATAAAGCTTCAACGCTATCAAAAGTGCCTATTTGAACATAATTAGTATTTAAAATTTAGTAACGTAAATTAAGAGAACGTCATCGATAATTGACTACTATATCTGTGTTAATAACTTCCATGAGAGATGTTCACCAGTACCTCACAGTACAGGATAATCATTCGGATTCTACGTCAATCTGATGGCATTAAAAGTTACAGGTATATCCGATTACATCAATGTCTGTTACTCGGAATCGCGCGCATTCATGTCTCTTTTTCCCTCTTGTGCCGGATAAGCATCGGCTGGTCGCGAAAGAGGAGAAAATTCCGGACGAGAGAGGAAAGCGCGACACAAAAAGTGTGTGTATTTCATGTAACTTTAAATGAGGAAATAATCTCGGCGCCGCCAACGAGCTTTTTGAATTAACAGCCGTCCGCACAAGTTGCGTTTTATTGTTAATGTCTCGCGCCATTTTCGCGGCCTACCATACAACGTATACTTATTCACTTCTGTTAATGAACATCTGATTTCGTTATTAACTACGTCGCCAAATTTTTGGAACGCAAAACATAACTTTACACGACATTTATAGTAAGATGATATCATATTTGCGATGCATTTTTTTCTGAAGATGGAAAGCTACCACGCAGTGAATTCTACATAATTTTAACACATAATTCTTTGACTTATTTTTTATATATTATTCTTTTTAGAAAAGAAATTTAGTAACAAATATTGAAAGAAAATATCTAACAGTAATAATAAATTTATGGAATTTAAAAAGGATAGATCGAGAAATAATTTTTGTATTTATTATTGTTCTACAGAACATGAATATTATTCACACAATAATTGTTAAATATACAATAATTTTATAATCCTTGATAGAGTTTTGGATCTTTATTTACAATAGATTTCAGTATCACGCAATTTTAATTTCTTCCTTATAATTATAACGAAAAGTTATTTTTCCGACATCATCGCCTTTATATTTTATTTTTGTATTTTTATTAATTGCGCGATGCATTACGTTTCCATCATTATATTAATTCACAATACTTAAGGTCATGCATAAAATCGTTATAAATATAAAATAAGATTAAATGAATTAAACTAATGCGAATCGAACATCGCACATTATTCCGGAAACCTAATTTAAGACGTTCCGACGAGATCGCGTTCTCCTTGCACCCCCGTTGTATTTAATATCACATAGATAAGCATCGTCCATTAAGAAGTACAGAAGGTAGCGTTCGAAGAACACTTCTTCATCAAGCAAGGATCCCTTCGGTCGAGAATGAGGCTGGCAAGACGAGCAAAGGGATCAGGAGAGAAGAGGGAAAAGGTCGAGCGAAAGCAGAGACGGGAGAGGAGTGGGGAGGAGGAGAGGGGGTAGGCATACAGGTATGACTGCTGCTGTCATATATAATAACCGCATAAAACAGATACGCGCGAACCAACCAGCCCACGAATATATTATGTTGCCGCGGCTAATTTACGATTATAACGTACGTGTATAACTATCATTGTTGATATACTGCCGCGATGGAGCGGCCGGGAGCGAGCTGTGGATAGCAGGAGAGATCGAGAGAGGAAGGCCGGGGAAGGAAGGAGACAGAACGAAAGAGAGAGAAGGAACTGCATCGAATTACTTTGTGGCTGTAGGAGAACAGTCGCCGAATCTCGCGGTAATATCTCGCGGGGAATAATCGCTCGCGAAGAAAAAAAAAGCGATCGCCAGCTTTCTCTCGTGTTCGCGCGCGGTTGTATTTAAATAATTTAATGTTGCGAATTGATTATGACGATTACGGTCGTTATCTTTGATCCCGCGATGGCCTCGTGCTCAATTCATAATTCCGGTATCAATCGATCGCTATCCTCGAGTGCGAAGGATTGTCCATCGTGACGATGTCGCAGTCTGACGCAAATGCCGAGCGATATGTCAGACTGATGTAAAGTGATAACAATTTACATTCTATGATATAAGAACTTTAAGTTGCAACATATTTCGCTGTCTAAGAATAAATTATTATTGCGGGATTAAATGGCGGAGATGATCGAGAAAGCAGTTAGCAAATTCTTATCAAGACCAATTTTATTACTGCGATTATAATCATTTTATAATTTATGCCTTTCGTTTTATTGGTAGTCTTCAAGAGTGCGATATTTATCTATATTTACATATGGTTACATATATTACACGTGGTTTAATCATTAATATGTTCTCTTAGAAGCTCCTAGTATATTCTTCAAACGAACCATAATTATTATTTAATTTAAAACTTGAGTAGAATCTTGTCTTGTAGAACTAGATGGGACTGACTATCTAATATTATCTTAGGAGGAATAAACTCGTGTCGACTTTTTAACAAACTACTTAAAATTCCACTAAAAACGGTCATAAATTCTTTATAAAAGAAACCAGGAATGGACATTTTGATGTATGGAGTAAAACGTGCGGCCACCGAACCACTTCGCTTTACGCATTCGTTTTGTCAGCATAGTGTTTCCCGGCGATGCCTCGGCGCGATATGTAAGAAGAACGACGGGCGTATCGATGCCAGCCGAAGATTGCATTCAGTTGCGCGCGCGCCGAAATTCGAGAACTTCCGCGAAATCGAAGAAATCGCGCGAGGGAACTACATACTGCCTTTATATGCTTCTTCTCATTTTTTCCCTGCATACTTTCGCCTAATTTCGCCGTAATACGTCTCCCAAGAGATTCCGACCGAGCTTCACCATCTTGCTCGATTGAACTCTATTTCACAAGCGTAAAAATTGAAAATTGAATAAACCGTCGTGATTAGCTTCCATTTTTTAAATTTCTATTTGTTTGTATCTCCGCTATACGCAACGAACAATTTGACTGAAGTATTTAAGAAATTAGCTAGATACAAATCTGAAAATAATCTTGTTGCATCAAAATAATTAGATAAGAATCTCAAGCACATGATGAGTAATAATTATTTTGATGGTCCAACAAAATTATTTTCAGGTTTGCAGGATTGTTACAAAACTGGAAATCAGGGAAATTGAAAACTGTTAGAAAAATCATGGAAAACTCAAGGAATTTTGCAAAATTTTCTGGATCATTAAAATTCTTGGCTTCAAAGAAATTTAATATACGTACGTTACATGTAGTTTTAGAATGCTACCAACAATTAAATAGAAGCGATGTTAGCAACATTAATAGTAACTTACATTGCTGTGTTAAACTGCCCTCTCAATAAAATATTTAATTTGCAAATTAGAATAAAAATACAAAGAATTTCAAAATATTATTGATATTAGGGAAAATCATGAAATCTTGTCTCGAAATCAGGGAAAAGTTAAAAAATTTTGGACAATGAGGAATTGGTGACAACCCAATTTGTATCGAGCTAAATTTTTAAATACTCCAGTAAAATCATTCTTTTCATGCAGAAAAATCAGATATCTTTCTCTCGCAAGCAGCTTTCATGCCTACATCCAAAAATATTTTTAAAGACATTTTCGTTGAACGTACGCCTCATCGCACATACCGTCGTTTCTCACATCGCCCGGCAAAGTTCCTGCGGGACGTGTTAATTCCGCTTGCGTGCGCTTCCCAGAAGGGCATAAGCGCATAAAACGATCGCGCACACCTGATCGCCGCGCGAAACTTCTTAATCCCGCTCGGGCTTGGTTGGAGAAATGATGTCGGCCGTGTCGGCGGGACGGGGTGTCAGGGTTGCATGTACGCCGACGTAGTTTACAGCCGACGTCGCCTCGTACATAGATTCCCGAGGGAGAAAGGCCCTCTCTTTCTTGCCACGGCGATATTTTAGAGGCCACGCAGCACACGGGGACCGTCGCTGTTAAATCATGGAACTACCACGCGTCGTGAGCCACGAGCTGGACATCGCATCCTCATTACGGATTATTCATTAATCGTCGAGCCGACGTGTTTCGTGGGTACCTGAGTTATACACGGTGGACCTGGCACCTCGGCGCGAGCATCTCGTCGCGTCTCCAGCAGATATTCGCGGCTGTTCGTATACGTGTTTATACGTTAGTTCTTTCTTTTTAAGAATCTTCATTAAATATGTAGATTCGATTGAGACGTAATGCATCCTTCTACGATCATACGAGAAAGGATAAAATGAATATGAAATTATTCGAAAAATTAATTCATCTTAAGAAAATTTAGAATATATTAATCGTGTGCACTTCCTACTTTTCTTCATTTGTTCAACGAAAGAGATTTGAGTGATAAATTCATTGATTATTTTTAACCCTCGACTGCAGCAACGAGTCATTTGGATCCGAAGCGAAAATTTTTGGATGATTGTACCTGTTCGATAGAAACTATTCTAGATTAGATGTAGGTAAAAATAACTTGCCATCTTCTTCTGTCAATTGCCGTAAGACGAAAGTTCACTTGCATTTTGTATTTCAAACAGGACACATGATAACTTAGGCTACTTTCCTTTTAGAGGACACACTCGACACAAATATCATTTTATCCTTTTTGTCGTTCAATGAGTGACAAAGAATGATACTTATGTTGACTGTGTCATCTAAAAGGAAAGGAGCCTTAGGTGTAGTTGAGGGTTAAGTCAAAGTATCTTCAGTCGAATATTAAATCCAAAATAGAAATTTAAATTTTTTTAGCATTTTTAGTAATTTATTTTTCAATATTTTTTAAGACATAAATAAATGTCTGATTTCTCCTCTTGCAAGTGAAGAACTGAATGTTTGTATTTTTATTTACACTTCAAATTCTGCACTCTTAAATATATAATACTTAGATATCCGGAATGTCTATAAAGTAGTTATCCCGCGAATTATTGTTAACGTAAAATAATAGCGTCGTGCATTTCGAAAGAAAAAGGAAATGAAGGGAGAAACAGAGGGAAATAACGACGGAGGAATGCACGAGCGTGCGTTAACGGAGCGACGTACGTAGGCGACGTGTGTACGACGACGGGCCCCTCGAGTACAGGCCGATCGATAAAACACGCCCGTAAATGGATAACGGCCGGACGAATGACGGAGATTTCACGAGAGAGCTGAAATCACGAAACGCTGGCAGCTGCCGGCTTTCGAACGGTTGTGCCATTAACGATCATCATCATCCTCGCGAGAGGATCGTCCCCGCGTCTCTCTCCGTCGTCGTAAAATCTTTATTTTCCACCAGTCGATTCTTCCGCGCTGCTTTCGTTATCCCAGCTTAGTGACAGCATGTTAATAATAACGGGCCGCTGCGAACGCGTTTAACTTTTTTGCGTTCGAATCTTTGTTTATTAAAAGCAAAATCTGAAACGTTTATGAGCATGAGGAGTCCTGTTAAAAACAGCTGCTAAATCAAATGCAAGATATAACAATTCCTAATAAATCATTGTGACTTAGAAGAAGGACTTAGAAGAAACTCATTGAAAAGACAAAGGGAAGAAAATTAGATCGATATGGATGGAATGATCATCGCAGAAAATAGTTAAAACAATTAAAACTAAAACTTCATTGATGTCTATTTCTACCAGTGTAGATGAACTTTTAGCAGAGAATTAGCTGAATTAGCATACTGATAATTGCTCACAGACATAATTTCTTTGTTAAACTATCAAATCTTTTTTACTTATAGATGTTGAACTCTCACAGCAAGCTATAGCTGTGCTAAATCACTCAATCTATTTTTTTTCGTAATTATACATTATAGTGATTAATTCTTGTCTCGTTAACTTACAACAAACATTAAACAATATTTTATTAGTAGAGAATTGTCATTATTTCGTTGTCTTGCATTTTGTTCCTGAAGTTGTAGCCATCTCCGATGACTCGTCTCGATTCTCTGCAATAACCGAGGAGGGATATGAAATGTTCGCATGTGGATTTGCAGTTGTACGATTTACGATAAAACGGGATAAATCGATTTTTGTACTTTTGGGACTGATGACGTCGTTTTGCGCTTTATTGTCGCGCGTTAAACCGGACATTTTAAATCACGCGATGGAGTTTCATCTCAACATGAGATTGGCAGTAAAGACGAGTCCGCGAGTCGGAATCTAAAGACGATGCTGCAGGATCATGGTTGACTTCACCGTCATTTTGGTCATCTTCGTATCTTGTCTTCCTCTTTTAGATTCCACGTATTTCAAATTCCCGTAAGATATCATTTAACTGTAACTTTCTCGAATTTTTTTCCTCTATTTTAATTTGGTGCTATTCTGTGTTTTGTCACTTATTTATTACATTACTGTAAAAAATCTTCCATAAAAATAAACATATTGTAACAAATTTTTTTTCATTCAAAATACCATATATGTATCTTTATTAATAAAAAAGTTACCATAACAAAATAAAAGGAATGGCACTAAAGGATTAAAATTCTCTCAAATACTGCGATGATTTACACTGAGGAATTTCTGATTCAAAATAAACGAACCAAAAGATTCTGATCATATCAATCAGAATTCTGATTATCTCAACTAGACTGATAGTAGACTCAATCAGAAATTCTGATTTGTTCATCATTTTCAACCTGAATTTCCAATTAATGCAACCAGACTCTTTTTCCAATATAGCAAGAATATTTATACTAATTATTTTTATTAATTTGTTTTTCAATAATTTTTATTCTCTTTTCGAAGATATTTACATAAAGTATCGATAATATTTACAATATTTTCGACAAGACATCGCTTTAATTTCAGTTCCTAGATGTTCTCTTCATAGATTTGACGCTGCGTCGCTAGATTTTCAGGTTCACTTCCGGTCCCGATGCTCGACGCATCGTACTCGGTTACAGGCACTTCCGTAGCCTACTAGTCATGTGCTTTCGATATCCGACATACTGGCGCAATTAATGTTCACCGACAGTGCTATCGGCGTGCGGCGCATTTCAGTTTCCGGCGTAAACGACACGAAACTGACCATTGGCGAGATGACCCCTACGCATCGTATGTCCTTTAACGGGGCCCTTCTACATCAGAGCTGCAGGATTTCTCGATCCGTGGAAGGCCTCCGTTGTGTCATCCGTAATGGCTACATCTCCATCGCACGCGATGTAACGTGGCCGATAACCACCAACGCGACTGGGATTATTTATGGTTCTTCTACCGGATATGCACACGACGCGATAGTCACCGCGTCCGCTTACAGAATGGATTATTATTAATCCAGGATAATTAATTTAATTCGTTATTTTCGGTTGCGCGCTGTAGAAATTTTTAATTTAGATCTCGCATTTAAATATAGCGACATGCAAATTTTGTAGCAAAATTCTGTTGTATTCTCGTACTCTCCGATATACTTGGATACCTCATCTTGGATACTTCAATAGAAAATTCTCGAAGCCTTCAATTAAAACGTATCTTCTTAATCTTCCTAAGAATTGTCTATCGGCGAAGTACTGGTCCAGTACCAATTTTTACATGTCAGTACAAGTATGGTATCGAAGGAATATTGGGGTGATAGCAGTGGGGCAAAACTTACAGTACTATTACAGTACGGAGTTATTGTATCTACCATCTAAATACAGACACGATACTACAAATATACTGTACGTGGCGTGTACTGTCTCAATACTAACATTTGTCATACTGATTTTGAATAATTTCAGTATAGACACAATACCGAAAATGTACTGATATTGTACTGAATCAATATACTATTCAATACTAATTCACACATTGTACCAGCATCATATAATTGTTTTTTAAATACTGATCCAGTACTAAAATAGGAAACTCATTTTTCGATACAGGATCGATACTTTGCCAGGATTCAATACTGATGGTCTACCGTATGAATTCCCATTTGGGAGCTGTGCTTTTACGTTTGGTATATCTATCATTGTACATATCAAGAAGTTTGAATAGTCGCTAATCTCGTGCACACGGCAGACATACGGGATATGTAATACTTCTCGTTATCTACACGCTTATGCGTCGATTCGATAGTGATAACACTGCAAGCCTGTTGCAGCACGCTGTTAATTTGTATTCTGTTTATGCACCACTGAGCGAGATGCCGACCGCGAACGAAACTTTGATTACGCGTCGAGCTATCCGCGAGGATATTTATCCGGGTCGCGATGAATCGTTATCGTCGCGCACCGACCTGTCCCGTGCGATATTGCACGAATATTTAATACATGTAATTACCTTTTTACAATTTATTCACCGCGCGTGTTTCCCATATCTGCACTCGATGCAATTAATAGTTAACGCGGGTGTTCATTTTTTACGAGCAACAGAGTTGACTGATACTACACACGCCCGGTGCATCTCGAGACTCCGTTAAGCTGTCTTTACATAATTCGCAAATTGCAAAATGTAGTTCGATGTAAACGCAGAATGACGTATCACCGTACGCATTCAATTGAATTGCGACATAGCGTTGACTTTTTAATTTAAGTCGGGTTAGAGAAACTTACTGTGTGTCTGATATTTTCCTTATCACAGAAAAGGGGTGCCTCGTCTCTGCTGATAAATGAACAAATATAAAATTCATTTCCGCTACTCTTTGCTATTCTGTCATTGGTCAACGCAATGTAGAAGTTAACGTGACAGTCCAGTTCAGCAGTTTCAGTTTATATAAATCGCTATTCGCAAAACACAGATTTTCATTTTGCATCTGCGTTGACGAACTACGTTTTGCTATTTGTGAATTATGTAGAAACAGTTTTAAATTCGCGCAACATGAGATGTACATCAGAGAAAATAGTAAGAATTAACGAAAAAGCTTTTTTTGCAAATTATTTTAACATCCGGTTTTTTTCTGTCATAAAAAATTGCTTCAATGACTACAGAGAGACTCGTTCCATTTGCGGCGTTAACGGTTGGTTAACGTCACATTATTTGTTCTTTATTAATAATAGGAATGCGATATTAATTTTGAGCACACTCGATGCACCGTGCCGATATTATTTTTGCGCAATATGGTGGGAGTCTGGAATACAAGCGCATCGAGATCTCGCGGGCGAGCGAAGATAGACCGGTGAAAAAAAAATGTTAAACGCGATACGATTCGTTTTCGCGTTGGTTGCGACCCGCCGCATATCGTGACTTTCCGGATCAGTGGGCGAGAATCGCCCGTTACCGTCAGAATCGATCAATCGCTATTTTTTTTCATTGTTGTAAATAAATATAACAAAGCGCGCGGCGGAGAAGAGATAATTTATTGGTAATAAAATCTCGATGAATAATTGCCGTCCTACGCGTGTATCTTATAATCGTTTCTGCTTCACGTTTTTAAGTTAAGCAAAAGTATTAATCGTTTTTATCTTCAGAAGGCACATTTAATCTTTAAAAAATGTCAAATTTTAATATTTATAAAATGATTCATATAATTTATATGCATTTAGAAAATTAAAAACGTTTTTTAAAAGTTTTTTCTGTATTATTCAAAATTTTTTAACAAATATAATAAGTATATAACAATAGGTATTATTTATTCTAAGAAATTTTTTTAAAGATAAACTCTAGATTAATAACATTAATAATATTAAAATTTGAGAGATACACTGTTAAATCTATAATGTCAAATTTAACTTAACGTGAGTCGCCACTGCTCTTACTCAATCATATCGTTATTTTATACTAAAACAATGGTTATATTTGACACCATATAGTGTCAAATTGACACGATATAGTGTCAAATTTAACTTTTCGTAAAAAATAATGATATATTTAGTAGGAGCAGTGACGACTCACGTTAAGTTAAATTTGACACTATAGATTTAACAGTGTAAAAATGAATTAAAAGTCCAAAGAAATATTTGTACAGTCAAAATATAAGTCAAAATAAACATTTAACAGACTAAGAGCAATTTTAATATAGTGATATGTGCCTACAATTTGAAAACGTATACTTGTGTTTACGATATAAAAAGTCTAATGCTTATAATACGTGCAATTTTGCACTGCAGTGTTTTCTGCAACGAAAGAATTAAAGCGATCAGCAGCGGAATGCCAGGGGCGACCGGTCAATAAATAAATTGACAGGTCTCTTCGTCCTATGTCGTTGTGTTGTCTTGTATCTCTTGCCGAGTCCTTTCGCACAAGGAAGTAAAAAGGCGGGTGCGGATAATTAATAATTCGTGCCGAACTTCGTGCCGACCAATTTGTCCGGCGCGAAACGAATTCCGCTCGTCGTACCGCTTTTTCACGAACAAGCGGAATTCGTGAAATTATCTCGCGAACGTCGGACGCAACTGTGACGAGACATGCGGACATCGTCCTTTCGAGATTCTGCACAGGTCTTCTCTAAAACTGTATTTTGGGTTTTATCTCATTAACAGCTAGAATTGAAATTTATAAAGTAAATGGTATAATTAGCATTTGAATTTATTAGCTCTCTTAAATGGTATAATTAGCACACTTTCTGTATCTTTTTTGCTTTTTTGTTTCCAAGTAAAACAAATTTACTGTGTTTTAAAATTTTCTTAACAATTTATAAATTTGTTTTATTTTATTTTATTTTATGTAACCACGCCCGCATATACACTATTTTTAGGAAAATATTCAATGAGCTTTACTTTTATAATGCGAATGAAATATTCTGCGAGTGGTTGACAGCTTCATACGGTTTACTCCAAATTTGTCAAAAAATGCGTTCCCGAAGTACGCTTGAAAAGTTTATATATCCCGCACAACCGATACCGGACAGCGATAGGCGTAATTTTGCGCGATCGACGTGTCGATGGGATTGTTTTCGTCGCGGTCTGAATTAATATCGAGGCCGATCGGTTATTGAACAATCCGGTCGGCTCTCATCGAGCAAAAGAGATAGACGTCGCAAAAACACGCACACGCGCGATACGTCGAAAACGAGATTGAGGGAGAAAGCGAACGAGCGAGAGCGAGCGAGCGAGCGAGAGAGAGAGAGAGACAGACATCGGTATCTGCAACGGTGGAAAAGGACATGCGTGAGGATGGAAGGGTGCCGACAGGGGCAGGATCGGGAGACAGGGGGCTGCACATTGACACATCGCCACAAAATTAACACATTCTTCTCACTCCACCGACGGCCCGGCGACAATCACGAAATAATGTGGCCTGCGCGAGCGAGCGAACGCCACCGAAATGTGTGGCTGCCGTTGCGGTCTGTTATAACCCACCCCCGACGCGCAAAACCACCCCCGAGCGTTGCCACTTGCTGTGTGTCGCTGCACCGCCGACAATTATCAGGAACGTCTATACTCGCGATTTCGCTACAGGTTATCGAATCGATCGCCGCGAGGTCGTCGTGGATTACGCGGATTCGTCACAAGGCCGATGGTGATAAGAGGATACAATTAAATACATTGATCAACTGTGCAACTGTCGAGATTATGATAATATATGCGATTTAAATAAAGCGCTGAAAATATAAATCACAATTGGAAAATTTGTGTTAAATTAATACGATCCACTCAAATTTTTATGTTAATTTAATACAAGATGAATATGTTAGAAAGTAACACAAATATTATGTAAAAAAATTAAGAAAAAAAAGGTATACTGATACAATTTAAAGCAAACTTTAGAAGCATATTTTTTCAGTAAAATTAACATTTATTATATATATTAAATTAACACGTATTTTATTAATTTATCTTAGAATTTACGTTTTAAAAAATATTATTTTTTTATATTCACTTACTCATTATGTTACTTCTACACTAAGAAATGTTAACTATCAACTAACACAAAATTTTAATAAGGATTTGAGTGGACGGTTTTTACAAATACAAAATGTTTTTTTTACTGTGGTTGTCACGTAGTTTAATTCATACAAAATAATTTCGTTCAAATTAGAACAGAATAGAATATAAAATCTATTTCGTAGAGTAAATACTTACAGAATTATTTTATAAATCGTAGTTTTTTTTTATAGTAATTTGCTGAACTTCATTTTGTTCGTTATTCATGAATTCCTTTTTCAAATGGCTGATTCGTTAAATTGTCTCGCTGGTTGCGCGCTTCGAACACAAGTTTTCGACTTAACGGATAATAGATTTGCAAGATTCATGTCGATCAGCTTTGCGCGCTATTTGACTCGTAGTCGGTTGTGCGCGACCGGGGGAAAATTCAACGAGATTTTGAATGCAAGTGCATCGCGGTTACGAATTCGGGAGATCGAAATTAACGTTCCGCGTTAATCGCCCGCGGGCTGCACGTGAAAGCTGAAAGTTTAATTATCCCGATAATTAATTGATTTCGAATGGCTCGGCGATCGGCTTCCGTTGATCGTCCATAATTCGCCACAGTTCGCTTCTATGTTCTCTTCGATCTTTCCCGTAGCAAAAGTAAAACTGCGCCGAACCTCGGATTTATGCCGTTGTGGATTTCGCACACTAATCTCGTGATGCACCGTGCCGTCGATCGCGTATAATTGTGCTTAATCTCCATCGTCGGGTTCAGTATAATGTATACCATTAATGCCCGCTTGATAACGTTATCCGTTATGCTTTCATCAGTTTCAAATCCGTCTGAAAATTATTCAACCAATGTTACCTACTTATGCATACCGCTTGGAAAATGCCAATATCATATTTTTTTCCCATTACGAGAAACGTAAATTAATAATCATTGCCGTACATTTTTATGTTCAACTAGATTAGATAAAAATAGTGCAATTTCACAAATTTTATTCTTTTATTATTTAACTCTAAGCGATGCTTACACTTATTCTTGTTTCACTTTTAGATATTAAAGAGGCAATGGTAATTCAATTTTTTATTTAAAAAATATTTTGTTATTTGTAATTTTCATGTGTGTCAAAATGTAAATCGATCTATTTTTTCTGGTTTAAAAATAAGTATCGTTCATATTAATGTATGCATTTAGTAAATGATAAACTAAATTTCTGTTAAATTTAATACATTTTCTTGAGTCAAGTTGTTTAACTTCAATGCTTTAGTCAAATTAACAATATATTGGGTAGGAACAGTGGTGACTCATAAAAGCTACTCATTAAAAATAACTCAAATTAAGTATAATTTTGCATTATGAATTTAACAGTGCAGTTTTATAATTCTACAAGTAATATCGGCCTCTAATCTTTTTTTAAATTATATTTTTGCAATTATGCGTTTTGTATGAACCTTCAAAGCTATTTCATAAATTCTAACTTTTATTTTCTGTTTTACAAACTTAAAAATATGATAATTTTATTAAGTTTGACTGTCAAGACTAACGGTCGTAAGCCAGTCGCGAATAGCGTGATCAACAACCGGAGGAAGCGTCTGGGTGGTACACACGAGCGCATGGAGATAAGGTTTCGATCATCTTCCCACAATCTTCGAGGGAGAGCGTTTAAGAGAATCGCTCGTGGCGTCAAATGCAATATTTCACAAGCTTTACGAGACAGTCACTCGCGATGTCTCAGTAACGTATCACTGACGACAACAAGGTAACCATGAAGCGGTACAAAAATCCCCGCTTAGTATATAGGGACCAACGCCTACGACATTCTCTCCTGTCTAGCTAATTGTCGCTTATTAAAAACGATCCTCCTTAGTACAATACCGAAGACGTGAATGTAGAACAGAAGAGAGAAAGAGAGAACAGCGATCAAAGCGTCTACTAAAGCATCCTCACCGAGCCTCTTCGAGGCTCCTTAATCTCCGCGGCGAGCAATTTCCGCCTTGGGAACGCTCGAGGGACTCATCGAGTCGCACTCGACGCTTCTCTTGCGAAAAACAAGTTTTGGATAACGAGAATCCCTATCCATCTCTTGGTGTGGTTTCAGAAGTTTCGGAATACGAAAGGAAAAAAAAGACGAATGATTACATCTTGATATAAAAGTAATTATATAGAATGTCGCTTGAAATAGTAAAAAAAACTGTATTTTCAGAGTAGCCATGTCTTCCACATTTAATTTTTCATATTTCAAGTTCCATATCTTTTATAATCCATTTAATTTAATTTAATTCTGTAATTAATTAGGTA
Source organism: Mycetomoellerius zeteki (assembly GCF_001594055.1). Taxonomy (NCBI): domain Eukaryota; kingdom Metazoa; phylum Arthropoda; class Insecta; order Hymenoptera; family Formicidae; genus Mycetomoellerius; species Mycetomoellerius zeteki. The sequence continues at coordinate 2,683,748 of NW_017257632.1, forward strand.
ATTCTGTCTCGCGTCAGCAAAACAAAATTATAAATTTTGTTATCGATAATAAGCATAAGATTCTGTAAGTTTATTGCGATCTCTCGGAATGTTAGCCCGTTTTTATAAATTCCTATATAAGAAACATTTTCAGAGGAAATATCTTAACGAGCATCACATACCAATTACTGATCTTTCGACAGTTGTTGATTAATAATTAAGTGTTATCGATGTTACCTTGTTCTCGTGTTTGTCAAGAATTAAATTGTCACTCTGACCGTAAATTGGCTCTTTTTTAAGCCATTAACCCGATCGCATTTTCGCGACAGAAATAATTCGAATCCTGACATTAACGAGCAGAGAAAGGGAACGAATGCCGATTGATCGCCGGTCGATTTCACTTGACACACCCAGTAGAGTGGCTCGAGGCACGCCGTCCGGCTCGATACTTTCTTGTAAATTGTATTAAAACACCCGTCTTTTACGACCGTGTCAAACTACCTACACGAGCATTCTCAAGAGGCAGGGAAAGGAGAGATGCCTGTGGACTCTCGCGGGGATAGTGGGAGTAAGGAGAAGGAAGCATGAGGTCGAGGGGGATGCTGCATGCATCGACAGACACGCAACACGTGTGCGATCCTGAACTTCACTGCGTATGCGTGTCGCGATCATGCAAGTGCGTAATAGAAAGTCATCCTTCACCAACAGATTTAACTTCGTCTTTGAACGTCATATGATTTTACAGGAGCGAAAGAGAAAAATCGAAACACTCTGACACTCAGCTGATCTTCTTTATAAATTATATTGCAAGAAGCAAGAAAATTTGAAAAAAAATAATTTTACTAAAGTATAGAAATAAAAATAAAACACAAAATTAAGTAGTTTAAAAATTTTGTTCAAATACAAATCTGAAAATAATTTTGTTAGATTATCAAAATAATTACGTAGGATTCTTATCCATGATGAACAAAGTTGCAAAAAGTTTTGACATTATATAGCAACCAGTTTGAATATTAACAATTATTTTGAAATTTAGTGATCCAATAAAATTCTTTTCAGATTAGTTTCTAGATATTAAAATTTTTAGATATTTTAGAAAATCATCTTTTCCGTGTGTATTTTTTTTTAATGTTTTCTTCGACAAAAGGACTAGTACACTGAAAAAAAATGCATGTAATTTTCCAATCGTGAACATGTAATTTCCATGTAAAATTACATGTATTTTTTAAGTGATATATCTTTATCACAAATCCACTCAAGTTTGATATATAATATCTTGAAAATATTATTTTAAAATATAGAAAGAATATTTCCAGAAATATAGAGAATCTCTGTGCCAACATTGTTTTTATAATGATTTGATAATAGCAGTAAATTTTGTAATGCTTTATTACTAATTATATGTATATATTTCACGCATAATATTTGGTATAATTCAATGTAAAAATGTCCGCAAAAACGGGTCATTCAAATATTCTCATTACAAATTACACTGATTCGTATTCTCTCCGCATATTTAACGTTAAATGTGAAACGTTTGCTTCCCTCGGATATATTTACCTAACATAACTATTATATTCAATGTGAATATGAGATGAAAATCAGGCAACAACATTTAGAGCTAAATATGTAATCAGAATCGTTGGTCCATATTCTCACCGCATATTTGGCTAAATGCGGCCGTCTGATTTCGAATTAATACAAGTATATACAATACAAATGCTCGCAACGTTAAAGGGAGATGAGAATCCAAAAGTCATATTTAGCGTTAGATAAACACCGAGAATATAGAGAACGCTGTTTCCGGCATGTTTCGATGGTGGTCGATCGCTCTGTGCAGCGAAAAAATTTCCCGCAGCTGCGAGTGAACGAAAAATTCTTCTTCTTGCGTGTATGTTTTTTTTTTCACGTGTACATTTACGACTATATCGTCGAGTTACGCGCGCTTTTGCGCGTGTGTTTACGATCCCTTGAACCGGCGCCCCTTGACATCCTCGTGACACATACGACGTGCCCTCGTCTCTACCCGAAACCCTCTTTCTATCACCCTTTACCCCGTCCGCCGCTTACGATATTGAATCCCGATTTTATGATGCTTCTGCCGGTGCACCCTCGCGACGCCGCTCGCGGTGTAAACTTTTATTCGCGAGTTTAGAGAAAATCAGGCTGGCACGAAGGGCGCCCGTCGAAGCGATGGGTCCTCCCGATGGGGGAAGACAAAGGGTAGTCGAGCGTGCCGAGTCGTCGGTGAGAGAGGGTTGTATTTTTACGTGGGAATAAAAATATGGTTACTCGATGAATCCTGTCTGTATTCGTTTTCGCCGGAAATCTGTAAGAAGATGCGATAAATATACCGTTCGCGAAAATTTGAAAATTTTTAGAATTAAGGTTTAAATTCCTCTGCAATTTTTTGACAGTTAAAGATTTATTTTTTAAAACTTTCTACAATTTTTTTTTATCTTCAATCCTTATTTTGTATTTTTTGATTGTCTTATTTTTTATTTTATTACGTCTGCAGGATATAATAAAATAAGATTTCTCGGACTTTTCTTGAGAGAAATATTATTAGTAGAACATTCTTGTACATAAACTTTATTAGTCTACCGTTTCTCTTCCCGACTTCACGATTCTCTACTCTTAATTAGTATCATCTCATACCTTTACTTCACATTCCATGGTAACGTTATTCTGGATTGGCGAAATCTTGATCGAATCGTTAAAATGATCTGAACGTTATATCGTTCGATGACATCGTGAATAAAATTGTTAGAAACATTTTGCTCTGAAAAAAAAAGAAACAATTTAGAGGAAGACTGACCGGTCGGAGGAAACGAAAGGAACCACCGACGAGTCTTTCTGTCTCCTTTTGTGACGGCTTTTACTACCAGAGAAGCACGCTGGAAAAAGATACATCCTCGAAACGTTCTGTATCTATAAAACGAAGATAGCCCCGGTACGGTAATACCGTTTCGAGCAAGCGAGCAGTCGGTATTAATTAATGCTTTAGTACCAGTATCGTTGCTCTTCTTCGAGACAAGTGATAGCGGTCTCGACTATGGCGAGAAAGAACGAAGATACTCATTCGGGATGTGGGAGAAAGAAGGAAGAGAAAGAGTGAGAGTGGGAGAGATGCCCGAGCAGAATATAGGGTTGTTCCTTTTCTACGTTTCACTTTGTAGCCACTCAGGGGCGGCACCCAAGCCCTCTAAGAGCCGCCTAATCGACGCTACTAAACCCACGAGAGCATGCCACGAAAGGAGATGCCACGAGGGTCGTCGTATGTCCGACGTTTCTGCATAACTCCCGTGCCGACGGAGGGCGGAGGGCTCGTAAATCACGCGCGGCGAGAGAAGAGGAGAGGCACGCTGCGGGGAACGAGCGATCTTCCTCGCGCGTGTTACCCGCGCGCGCGATCCGCGATTTATCTTTCTTCAGCTTTTTTTTGTTTTATATTTTTTATTTTTCTACTACGTTAAATTTTAATGACAAATTCTTCTTGGAATAAATTTTACATTATTATTAACTAATCATTTAAAGTTCACAATAAAAGTCTGTTAGCATATTAATTTTTAGTAGAATAAATAGATGCAAATTATATATTTAAAAAAATTTTTAATATTTGAATTCTTTTATGTAAAATTATATTATGATTGTAACAGTAAAACTTTTTGGATAAATAAAAAAGAAATAGGAAAATTAACAGCGGGAAAAATATTTAAAATATTAGAAATAAATAGCAAAATCTTTTTTTGTATAGTAATTGAAAAAAAATCTAAACAAGTGAAACATACTTCAACGCGATGTACGAGTCTCTTTATGAAATTCGATCCCATGCTTTGTGGAGGTAAACTCCGGTTTAAAGGATCATCCGGCACGTAGTTGGGCCCTCGCGTAAAATTAGTACGATGCTAAGGATGTGCTTTAATATCAGCCGACGCCTGGTTAGCGAAACGCCTCGTCGCTCGAAGTAGTCGTGCAGTTGAAGGGGAGGATAATAATAAGGATAAGACTAAAGGATATTAGTTGGTGGAACCAAGCTCGACCCCATCTCACACTGCTATCTTAATCCTCCAGGGAAAGATCCGAGGTGCTATATTTTCGGTTAATTGTTTGATACCCCGTCAATGATCGTTAATTACTATTGTCGCTAATTGCGCGCAACAAATAATGCGATTTTAATTCCGAAACATTATCATAAATATATCTATTATATATAGGTATGTGTTGTTTCAGAAACAGAAAATTTTATTTTGTTATTTAATGAATTATTTTTGCAAAAATTTTAAAATAGAATGAATAAAATAACTTTTTTATTGATTTTGAATGCACAAAGGAAATTAATATATTATAGACTGATATAACGACACTCTCTCTCTCTCTCTCTCTTTCTCTGTCGCACGTGCACACACGCGCACGAAACGCTATGATAATTCAGCGAAAATTCGAAGGAGGATCGGGAAGCGTTTCAACCACCATACAAAAGGGTATTATAGAACGGTCAGATTCACAATATACGGGTAATAATAATATTTTGTGGATTAACTAAATCATCGCGCTCGCGGTGTGCGCTTTACGGTCATTAACAATGCGCATAATCTACTTACTGACGGGAAATCCCGCGTAACGAGCGGCTCGTACTGATGGATCGGCCGCATTGATCACTAAATTGATAGAATAAGACTTAGGAGCTGAAGTAATATCATGCAATTGCGAGAGATATCGAATCGGTTGATCAAATTCGTCTGCTCCTAACAATGATAAACGATGATACTTATCGACTATAGTGTTTAATTGATTTACAATTATACTTTTTGTAATAAAATGTTTTATTTTCCATCTGCCAATATTTTATTCAGATATTATTTAACACTTGAAATTTTTATAACGAAATAAGAATCATATTCAAGAAATCAAAGAGATATTCAATCTTTATAAATTATATTATATCATAATAAAATATTTAGTAATAAATTTACGTAATTTAAAAATTTATTTTTTTATCTTGTACAATTTTATTTTATTTTATTTTGACAACTTAAATTTGCAAAAGGTAATTTTATATAATTAAATAACATTTCTAAGAGATTTTCGGTTCAGAAATCTAATTTAATGACTAGAACTTTTTTCTACTATGTAAGTAACTCTGAATGCTTTTGGGTACATCTAGCGAATTCCGATTAAGACTCGAATCCGCAAGTCATCGCAAAAGCACCGGGGACAGGACACGTCTGTATCTCATCGGGCGGGGGAATTATCATAATTTAAACATGCCCTTTGTGCACGAGCGCAGCGTGAAATCGGTCCGCGCTACCGTGGAACGATGTCTTGCCGCGTTGTGCAGACGGGCAGGTGTGCCGAAACCGGAAGCCTTTGGCCCTTGCCGCGCGCTCGACTCAATGGACCGACAAATTTGAACTGTGACTTTTGACTGTATAATCCCATCCCGAGCCTTTTCATACCACTGGGAAAGTCCCGAAGAGCCGGATCACGATTTTCTCGCTGACAGTTGTCGCGATGAGATTTTCCTACGTGGAGTCTAGCTAATCATTATCCAATATAAACTTGCAGAGCAGATGCTGTATTCCTTTTTACTTTTTACCAATTTAATTAAAAGGATGAAAACGAATATATTTATGATATGAAAGTAATGAAATTGATAATCATAATAGCTTCTCTCTAAATCTGAATCAGTGGATATTCACTGATATCAGTGCCAACTATGCCACTGGTAATCAATGAATGGAAATGTGAGATCCCTAACCTAACTAATCTTTATTATATGATCTAACTAACCTTATTTTAGTGCATAAATTCAATGAATATGATATTGGAAGATAGAAATCAACATGCAAATATCTGCAGTATTTTAGTTATATCACACTTCTCTCTCTCTCTCAAACGTTCTTCTTTTTTTTAATTAAACTTCACTAATTATCCAGGTATGCCACTGGGTAATTAATGTCTATCCACTGATTCAGATTTAGAGAGTTCGCTTAAAGGAACGTCTTCACTAAATTGTATTAAATTGTTAATTATAATATCTAAATTATCGTATAAATTTTAAATTTTATACGTTTTGTCATGATGTTATAACTTAATGCAGTTTATTCTATTAGAAATACATTATATAACTTCATGCAGTTTATATATATTCTATTAGAAATATATTACTCACAATAGCAAAAAAAAAAATCGATGCAAATTTAATACCATACGGTGTCTATGTAATTCTCATCGTGTTGATGTTAATATTAATATTAACTATGGTGTGGATTTAAAACCCATAATGTTAAATTCACATTATGTTGGTGTCAATAGACACCGCATGGTGTTAAATTCATCCCAATATTTTTTAGAGTGAAGGATTGTATAAACAAAAAGAAAATATGGAGTTCTTTCAGCACCGATAGGATCGAGTGACGTTCGCGAAAAGGCCTTAATAACATTTCAACTGATACATATAGGGGGATATAGAGCATGGCGCCTATAGTTCGTGGTATATATTTATTTATGCAAAACCGCTTGTGCGCGGGCGAGACCGGATATATCGTGGGGTTCGGCCGCGATTTATGGCGCTGTCATTTTCGGTTTTGCACTGCTCGATGTGTAAATCATTCAACCGGCCGTTCGCGCAGATCGGCCACAAGAATAATATCGATACGAACAGCCGTTCATAGGCGATTCCTTTCTTCGTTACAATTACTCTATCTCTCGTTATACTGTTAACCGAAAATTTTGACACGTCAAATATTGCGACTTGATTGTCCGACGAAAACGCGCGCACGGATCGCGCGCCAAATTATTTGCAACTAATTGCGTGGAAACCAGCTGCCATTGATTTATCACAAGTCAAGCGCAGATGAAAATACAATAATAATGAGATAATAATAATAAACTCATTTAATATCCATGATTAATTAATATTTCGTGTGTATTTGAGAGGAAGATGATACGTCTCAGGCGTATATGTCGCTAGCATACACTGCAGTTGCAGTCATCGACCATCCCCTAGGAGCAATATGAGAATCTATAGGTCATAGAATCAGTCGGTCAGTGGTGCTTTGAAGGGGGCTTTGCATCATCATCACCGGATGAACCGCGTCGTTTGTGTTTGTATTAAATGTAAGGAAACCTTCAAGTTATTACGAATAGAGAAAAAATTCCACATTCGCATTCTTTTTATTATTCTATGATTCGTTTTGAATAAACGAATTAAAAAAATTAGTCTTACGATAAGAATTTGTATGCTCTATACATGATAAGAACGATGCCTCTTTTTCTCTCAAGCAAACGATAAAGCATAATTACATGCATAATTTATAATTTAAACGATTCACAGAAATTGTATAATTTATTAATACTTATCTGATAATAATGATCTGATAATAATGTTAACTTGATTTGATATCATAGTCGCAGTGCAATTAAAATTAACATAATTGGCTTTTGACAGTTCCTATTTGGTGTATCTGATTTCTATAACGGATAATAAGACACATAATTATTAAAGTTTAATTATACAATTTATTATATTTTATTGTACTAAATTTAAGTACACACTCTCTCTTTCTCTCTTATAGTCAGACTTATTACAATCGCATATTTCCACTGAATTTTATTGGCCATCCGGGTACATCGGGATAAAGAAGAGGCGAGTCGTGTGCGATTCTCGCAAACCCTCGCCGCGCAAACAACCCCTAAATGCCAGGACCACTGACTGACTGTTCTGACTGACTGGATGACTGACTGACTGCCGTGCTACCCGCGGACACAAAGGGCCGGCTTTGTGCGTGCCTACAGATTAGTGGACTTATATACAAAGTCATTCACGGCGAGTGAAGACCCATATCGTTCCTCCCGCCACCCCTTGTCGTACCTCGTCCTTGCCCCTCGCGCGTCCCATCATCCTCGTTCGCACCTATTCCGTGTCCGAAACCGGCTGCGCGTCACGTATTTCGATCCCTTCTGGATCCGGGGGAACCATCCGGTAATCTTGCTAATACAGATGTCAGCGACGTATACACGAGACTACCAACCATTCGCTTCACGTCGCTTTGACTTTTCACCCTCCCGCTAACACTCCTCCGTCCCTTTCTCTTCGCTCGAATTCTCTTTCGTTTTCTCGGAGAGGCTTCTGTGCTTTTTCACTTTGCTTTCGCTCGTAAAATCAGCTGAAACGCGCTATGTCTTCGAGAAAGAGATAAAGATTGAGATAATTTCTTTGTTTAATGACGCCTTTTCCCAATCATAAAATAATATTTTTGAAAAAAAACTGCATGACGATGTTTCTTGAAAATCGTGTGAGCAGCGTATGAAAATATGGTAATTGAGAATTATTTATCCGCGTGTAAATGCAATTATCAGTATGTAAATTGTATTGCAAATTATTTAACACTATTATTCGTGATTAATGTAAAAAGAGAAATAGTTTCGGTAAATCATAGAATATTCTGTGGTAATTTCCATTAAATGGTGTAAATTATTCAAAGGTTGTTTTACTGATACTGACATTTATATCTGGTCCTGATCAAGTTATTAATTTTTAACAGCTTGTTTAATTAGTTATAAAATTAATTTAAATTAGTTATACAAAATTATACCTATTTCTTTTCATTTATTGGATTGCATATATTAAATTATTACATTATTCATGTGTCAATTCATGATTTATTATCGACGCTTGATATAATTGAAGAATGTTATAAAAGAAATAAAATGCACAAAAAGTTTGCCAATCGTAGAGAAAATAAAAATAAATTATGAATCCCAGAAAGATCATCGAGAGGATCTGCCTGCTTTCGCAGAGGATGCTGAGAGTATTTTCACCCTCGGATAGTTTAATGCCCCCTCCTCTTGTGTCGACACCCGAGGCGACTCACCCCGGCTCTGCCGTGGTTGCTATTAGTTTGGTTTCGATGGTGCGGTAGTGAGTTACTCGGTACGACGCGTTTGACCCTTCGATGATCGACCGGACCACTTAAGGCTTCGTGTGCACGCTCATGGACCACTCGCGAGATGTACCACAATCATGCGAATTTCGCTTTTCTGTGGAGTCTGCACTGTGAGTACGGAACTGCGGACATTCTGCCATTATGCATACATTGAAATAAAACTCTATATTTTAGTAGGTCATATCTTTTAATAAATAATATCAATTAAATATTTACTAAATGGATATATATTTATTTGATATTTATTTTATACAAGGATTACTTTAATTTAACAATAATTTTTGTGTTGAGTAAATATTTATTTATTGTAAGTAAGTTTAATTGGTACTATTTAGATCAATATTTATTAATATTTATTAACATTTTTTTCTCAGTGTATTTGTTCCAATTGTGAGAATTATAAGAATTGCATTAAGAATATCGCATTAATTACAAAACAAGCATAAATTTTGTTATTATTTTTTACTAATTGTTCATATGTTCAATTCTTCTACTGGATTTTCAAATTAACGAAAAAGACAGCTACATTTTACGTTAATACAGTTTGCAAAAGTTAAATAAACTACAATACAATTTATTCGCATAAAAGGTTGACATTTCAGAACAGATTTATATATTACAATGCTATTATAAATTAATATCAAAATTACAACACAGTAACATTCAGTAATCATTATATCATAGAATTAATAATTATTATATCATAGAAATTAAACGAAGAAATTAAATACAAATATTGCAAACAATTAGTGCTATAACGTGGTGATAGAAATATCACTATTAAGCAGTGAATAATTATGTAGCTATGAGAAACTGAAGAATTTTAACAAATAATATGAATATAGATTATAGTGAACAGATATTATAGTAATAGATTAAAATGAATTTCGCACATATAATCTCAATTAAGACATTTTCATTAAAAATGAGAAAATTATGACAAAAAATTATTTCTATTTTGACATTTATATTAGCTTGACTCGATATAGATCAGTTTAGTATGTACACTGAATACATTAATATACATTAGTTTGTATACTGAAAAAATATATATTACACTTTAATATAAGAACCATTAATTATCATTTCTTTTTATTGTGAGTAAATTTAGTTACTGTAAGTAAATGTTTAGTTGACACTATTCAAACAAATATTTATTAATATTTAGAATATTTTTGCAATATTTTTTCCTCAGTGTAGATGAAAAGAGCAATAGTATTTCTATTCTATATTTTTACGTCCCGTATAGTAATAGCATTATTAAAAAATCACACTATAATCGCGATTAATAGACGCATTATGAATCTAGCGCTTCCGTAGCGGAATTTCCGCTCGGAGCACTCGACAAAGCACGCGAGTATACAACTAAAATGAACACCACTCGACTGGTTCGTTAGCGGATAGTCAAAGTGCATTTCACTCGAGCAGTTGCACCCGCTCTGGGCCGTCAATTATTTTCATTAGGCTATTGACGTTTCAAGCCACAAACGATCTGTCTAGTTTTACGCGCCTTGTACCTCTACCCGCGCGCGTTTATATTTAACACTCTTACTTTACATATTGTTACTTAAACATTGACTGGAATGTTGCAACATTGGTTAATATAATAGCATACAAATCCTGTATTTTTAGAATATTCTAAATCTGTTGAAATTATACTGAGGTAAAATCATGTAATTAGTCATACAATTATTTAAGCATTAGTAAAAGATTATAACTTAATAGTTTATGAACTACAAAATCAAGTAAAAGACTGATTTATTTGTTTCATTTTAGCGAAAGGCAAATAAGCTTTTTTAATTTCTATAAATTTAAGCTTTTTTTACACTGGTTTGTTAAATTGATTATTAATATAATATATATAATACTACAATTAATATATAAAATAATATAAATGGAAAATAATAACGAAAAAGTATATAAACATAATTAATTTTTTAATAATTTGATTAAATCCTATTTCTATAGGTCCATTGTATTATCAGACAAGATTTTGCTCGTCACAATTGGAAATTTCTGCGAACTTACGCATAGATGAATTTCGATTCCATAAACCTCAACAATATGATAACTTGTGTAATTCATAATAATAATAAAGAAGGAACCTGATGAAAAAAATCGCAATTATTTCCACGCACGCATCTTCGCGTATCGAGACGATCTCGCATCCAGGTGTGCTGCGTTCGGCAAGACTCGGACCGGTTCACGAATACAACGGCGACAATGACCCGGACGATGAAGGAAGGAAGAGAGGAGCAGTGAAAGGGCGTAAAGGGACGAAGCGCCAAAAAGTTGCTTCCTCCTCCTGTTTTATGAACATGTAATTAAACGGTCAGTTGCGGCGCGCGGGATTTAGAGCGACCAACGTTTCGCATGACATGGAGAAGGCAGAATCTAATTTATATAAAAAGGAAGAAAAGAGACAGTGGTAGTGGAGAAAGAGAAAAAAGGAGGAAAGACAGGGTGAAGGAACACGGTGAGGGAGGATAGAGAGAGATAGAGAGGCTAGTGGTATTTACGATCGAGGCCCTACGTATGTATCGGCGCATTATGGGCCTCGTGGTATCAAAGGGGCCGCCTTTACAACGAGCCATATACAGCCGTTTACAACGTCGGAAATCTGACTGACGTCTATATAAGTATACCGTGACTCGTCTCCCTCGCTTCGCGGGCAAGCGTGAATGTCGCCGAGCGACATGCCCTCGTCCCCATCTCGCTCCGTGAGAATAGGAAGTCCGAGAGCGACACTCGTCGTTTTCGTTTCGGGACGATATCGTTGCACAAGGCAGATGCTAATGGACAATATTCGCAGTAGCATGCTTTGAGCGGGACAGACGTTAGCGTCGCAACGATCGGTGTAACTGGTGTAAGAAATCTAAATTGGAAATTAGCGAGACGTTGCGATATCATTTCTTAGATGCTGTACGCTGATGTAAGTGAAATTCTTTCTCTAAAAGTTATCACTGTCAATCGCCATTTCGCGGAGTTAAAACTTCGAATTTGAATTAATCGCGTGAACGTATTTAACCATTAAAGTAACCAGCATTAAAGCTGGACGCAAAAAGGTTCCATCAATTATCCGAGATCCTTTACGCGAAGCACACGTGTGATAGTGCGATGTGAATTCTCTCTCGCATCTCGAGAGGGTCGCGTCTGTGCGCGGATGCTTTAACAATACCTCAACAAGTCGCTATCCCGATAGCGAGTTAAATTCACGGTCGCGGTCTTATCTTCTGCGCGACCTGTTCCTCGTGCACTACGGCGGTGTATCGTTTTATCGCTCGGACATACTCGATTTAATTATTCGATATTGTGTGCGGCGGAAAAACACGTGATATCTTGAGTTACGCTTATTGCCGCGCGAATAAAATGACTCGCGGATTCCACAAAGCGCTCTAGCTCCTTAACAATGCTTCCTAGTTATTTACGAAGCCAACGGGAGCGGTAATCTTCTCTCCTGAAAAGGTCCCACAATATTCTGCACGAATATTGCGAGACAGATATTAGAAAAATTCCTTTTTCCACCTACGGATTATAGTTTGTGTTTATTATGCTTTAAATCATCAAAAGGAATAAAATCAGTAAGTTAAAAATTTAGTTCTAATTTTATTTTTTATTAAAAAAATGTTTAAAAAATATATATGTTTCACAATTTGTATTATCGAACATTTAGAGAAGTATAATGAATTAATTTTTCAAAAAATTCGCTTTTAGATGTTATGTAATAATTTTTTAAGCACGCTGCGTATCGAAATTAGAGTAAACATAGATAGAATATATTTGAAAGATCTCTTTCCGGAAAGATTCCAGCAGATTCTGGAATATCAGGGAGGAGATTCGCCACTCGCTTTCTCAAACAGAATCATCGTTCGCAGGTGTAACTCGCAGGCGCGCGAAAGCGTAACATACACGTCCTCGCAGCGACCCTCTGTACACGCTATTCAGGCGTAACGGAGAGTTTAATTAATATTCGCACAGCGGGTTGGCCCGTTTGATTAGCTCTACGTTGCGCAGCCTGATGGGCAGGCATGCATCCACGTAGAATGCACATAGGCGGAAGGGAGTGAAATAGAGAGAGCGAACGATAGAGAGGAAGGGG
>NW_017257632.1:2696827-2719428 GCF_001594055.1 Mycetomoellerius zeteki
GAGAAGAGAGAGGCTACATTCCGAGAGCCTACGAACCAACTGTAATATCACAATCATAACCAGACCCCTCGTCGGCTCGTCCGTCCATCCGTCTGTCTGCCAAAACGTCCTCACGCTTCAGCGATATCAAAGAACTGCTGGCCGCTCGTGACGTTTACGGTATACGCACGGTACGACCACCGGTGTCCCGCAGCCGGTTAGCGTTTTGCGCTCTTCGCGGTCGGTTATGAGCGATATAGTCGATACATGGATAGGTATCCGTAGGCTCGAAGCGCGCATACAAACGGAGGGAATTATTTGCTACGATGCTTACCACTAATTAATTACGTCATTTTAAACTAATTCTTGTATTTTATATTGTTGTAAAATGAGACGTTGCTGCAATAACGTCCCATTACGTATTAAAGATTTTGTGTTGTTTATATAATAATTTTTGTAAGCATTAGACATTATGAATGTCGTCTATATAAATTTTTTTTTTTCGTAAAACGCACAGCGTGGAATATCGTTGCGTTTAGAATAGTGACGAATGTAACAAAAAACTTTCATGGACGTATCTCATCTTGTTCGCCGCACGACTACTTTAGGATTCTAAGAAATGTGAGAATATAATTTTCTAAAAGCGATGAATTTTCTGCAACATGCAGGAACCAACGGGAGCGGGAAAAAATAAGGCAATGAATGTGGGACCCTGGGAATCGAGGGATTTACCGGCCCGAAACGAGTCGTTCATTTGGCAAGGTGAATCCACGGAAGCTCCACCGTATCTCTTCTCACTGTCCCCGCCTCTCCCGTCTCTCCCGCCTCTCCGTTAGTCCGCTGTTCTTCTACCGCGTTGCAAGGTGGTCACTGGGATAAGGAAAATAAAGATAAAGAGATGAACCGAGACAGCGCAGGACGTACGAGTTGCGTGAACGCAGCAGCGCGAGCTGGTTTACGAAGTAGACGCCTACGTTTATTGTCGTAGTATAATATTCCCGGTGAATCATTCACTATGGCCGAGAATATTTCTCATTTCCTTTTTTTTAACCATGACACGCGCAGATCGGGATAACTTTCCATATAGCGCTCGTGGCGTTATTTCTTTCGAAACATTTTATCGTTCTAATACATCTTCTAGGTAAAATTGTAATATTGATATAAAATATATTAAAGATGTATTCAATGTTTTTAAACACATACTAATAGTTGGATTACAAGAAAAATAAAATTTGATCCTGAGACGAAATATATAGGCAAATGTCAATTCATTTATTTACGATTTCAGAATAGAGTAACACTAATCCATCATTTGTCGCAAATACGATCTTATATAAGATCTGTAAAAAAAGAACACAAAATAGCGTCTTACGATTCCAATTTCTGGTAACTATGTCTTTCAAATGTCTCCCTCAATGACACTTGAATATATCTGATAGATTTTTTGTAGCATAAAAAATAAAATCGTATTAGTTTCTCTAGAGAGAATTTTAGTAGCCTTTGTCCGTTTCGACGGAAAAAAAACACGATGATTCTTTTTATAGCGAAAGCTGTCCATTCAATATATTTCAAAAATAATCCCCGTAAACTCAGAAATATTTTTCTCGCACGAATAAAAGCCCGACAACTTGAAGCGCTGGCAACGGGCCGCATTTGTCCGCTACCGATCTTGTCGATCCGCATGCATCTTTATCACCACCCACGGGTGTGTATAAAGACTGAAACCCGCGGCGTGATCCGAATTCGACGCGGTCGTCGAAGAAACAAACGATTCCTCACGCGCCCATGGGCCCGTGAGCAGGCTCTTCTTCTCGGTCGCTTTACATCGTGCGGGAGTGAGAAAGGCCGTTGTTGAGTAAGATATCGCAGGCTGTCGGACGTGTTTATGAATATTGGCACGTTGGCGAGCGAGCCAGCCTTTCGGTCTGGCGCGCACAAAGGCGAGCTCCAACATAAGTCGTCCACGTCGGTTTCGTGCTCCGCCGAGCTCCAGATACCGTCTCTTTCAGAATCTGCAGCGTAAAAATTATTAGCTGTTTGCTCTGTGGAATTAACGAGTTGCAGAACTCTTGAGGTACCCTGTCTCGATTAAACTACCTGGGAATGTAAATCTCCAGGAAGAAAAGGAGTCACGATTTTAATCTAATATTAGAAAACTTTCGGAGATTTTTTTAAATTGGTCACACAAAATTAATCAGTGATAAGTAAAATAAATTAAAATGGAAGTTAAAAAGAATTATCACGAATAATTATTTCTGAGTAATTTCTAAATACGAAGCTTTTATCTGGCAGCAATAGATATAGTCCCAAAAACATTTGTAGCCGCAGCACGCGCACAAAATTGGTTCGAGGGGTGATTGGAAAGAGGAGAAGTGGTGGGACTCATGATGGTTGATTCCTTTTCGGGATGAGATAGTTACATCGGCTGTTGAAAGATTACAAAACAGCCTGCACGAACATTGAATTTATATTGATAGCTACATCGTGCTACCATGTGCAAACTGCCTCTCGAGTACAGTTGAGAAGAGAGAAAGGTGCAGATTTCGGTAGGAAACTAGCCAGCGATTGAGAAAGATGTGGAACGAGGGCGAAGCGACGTGAAAGCGAAAAGGCGTGAAAAAAGAAGCTGAACGGAACAGCGTCTCGTAATGCCAGTGAGGGATGCATTGCAATTGAAACGAAATGAAAGCCGCGCAGCTGTGGAACCAAGTGCCATTAAATATCTGGAAGACTTATTTGTAACATTGGAAATCATTCGTTGAGTATCTGCAACGCCCGTTCAAACTGATGCGTTTATTAGTTACGTTGTTCGTATTATTACTATCGTTATTTTCTTCATACTGCTTATGTCATAAGATGGAACAATTTTGCGTTTTACCAATTAAAAATTATAATATGTATAAGTTTTCATGAATATTGATTAATATTCTCAATATTATATAATTTTATGCAATGCAAATTTTACTCTTGCTATACATTACACGGAGAAAAAAAAGATTGCAATTATCATAATTTGACTATAATTTATAGTCTTTTTTTGTACTAACCGTATATTTTTTGCTAGAACTATAAATATAACTATTATTACTAACATTATACCAGTAATAACAACCAGTAATAAAAATAGATCTCTTAAGCATAATTATCATACAATTATAGTCAAATATAGTCACAAATACCAAACATTTTCCTCTCGGCTTTCTTTATAGTTTTGTGTGTACAATTCTTAAATGAAGATTAATGTGTCGTTCAAAAGATTGACAGTGTTTAACTGAATTATAATTTTTTATTACTTTCGACAATGAAAAATTATAATTCAGCACAGAACACCTGGAACACTTATATTATGCGCGTCCCATTTTTTTTTTTTTCGGTGCAACGGTATTTCCGCGTCTCAGCGTAAATCGCCACCGTGTCCCGGGGAACGTTGAGGTCAGCGGGGGTGGGAGGCAGAAATCAGTTCGGCGAACTGTGGCCCTCGGGTCCTGTTGTGTAAATGAGGGATCGTAAAGAAAGCTGCACAGTATCAGCTACACACCTCGGACACCTACCGAAACGCTGGCTGGTGGTGTGCCCTGGCCTGAGACCCCCCGCCGCACGGTCTCCCTTAAATCACGGCTGTTTGTAATTAAGTGAATGAATGGCCTGTATCAGAGTTAATATTTGCGACATGACGTATGACGGTACTGTGGAGACAAATCCCTTATATATCACCGCGCTTTATATAAGTGCTCCCTTCCTTCACCCCACACCCTCTCGACGGTTAACGGCTGCTGCGAGCACCCATCGACAACCTAGCGATCGCCTTGTTCGTTCGCGCCGCGATTTATCTCGTGACGAGCGATCGAGAGCTCGCGGATAATTCCTCCCTCTGTTACACCATGTTGCTTCTTGCTGCTTATGAATCGTGTTGTTAGCTGTATGAATATACAACTGTCTTGATTGTTAAAATATATAGCCTGAGGAATCAAATGTTATAGCTTGAAGATATTAAACTTTTAAATGTTATATTCTTGGTTTCAGATAATTTTTACACAGGTATTAAATTTCCGTAGTCTCTCTCTTTCTCTCTGAAGTGGAATTTGAAAATACCATCAAAATCTTGAGACTTTTATTTTCAAAACTTTAATTTTTGAATATCAATTTTTCTTAAAGAATTCGTTGATTTTTTAATTCCTGAATTATTTGATTCTAAGTTTTTTTCCTTAGACTCTTGAGATCATCAAATGTTAGAGCCTTGAATTATATTCATTTAAAAATTTTTCAAATTAGAATTTCTAAAACATTTTTTTATACTTCCTGATTGAATTTCTTTCAGAGATCATCAAATTTTTAGACATTTATCGCGTGTTTCAAAATTCAAATATTTCAAATTTTAAATTTTGCATTAAATATATCTTTCATATATTCAGATTTATAAAGCCATGGATTCTTAGAATCTTCAACGATCACATTCTTGTCTTCTTAGATCTTGGTATTCCCCGTCGTTGCTGCGGCAAGCCTCTCTCACCATCTGAGAGCTTGCAGCATCCTTTCGGTATACTCTTATCACCGACATCGGCGTCGTTTCGACGAAATCCGGCACGACGGGAGCCTCTCTTCCTGTTTCTCGTTACGCCAGGATTTACGCAAATTCTCAAGCGATAAATTCATTTCGACGATCCGCAATCTCGAGAGCGAATCACCTCGGGCGAATGAGGGGGCGACGACGACGACGACCTCTTTCTCTCTCTATCTCTCATCCCCCAGGATCGGCACGCGTGTCTGCGTGCGTAGATGCATGCGTGCGTGTGGCCGGAAGGGCAGAGGATACAGGAACAAGTACGGAAGGCAGAAAGGAATGTCTATATGAAACGACCGACGGCGGACGCGGTGACGCGTGATTCTGCACATCGGCCAAAGGAAAGATTACCATCGCCCTGCTTTTTCCCAAAACTACAACCCTACGTTTCTCTCGATTTTCCGCTCCTCTCCTCCTTTCCTCTCCGTTTTCTCGCTCCTGCTTTCTGAAACGCTCTGGATACTTTACCGTGTGTGCCGCTGGAAGATTCTTTGATATTAAGCGCGCGAGAGAGCTGGAGGGTTCTAAATGGCATCGCGATACCCACTCGACAGATGTGCAAGGAAAACAGACGGGGATCAACGAGATATTCAGGATTCTGAAATGTTGATGTTAGCGTTGGCCACTCTGCTTGCGACATGATTTATTTATTTGTTTGTTCATTTGAACGGGAGAGGAGAAGATCACTAAGGAATTAATGATATTGTTCTAACTTGTTGAATCAGTAATCACGATAAATTCAGCATTGCTCTACAGAATATTGAATTATAGATGAATGTGTGTGCGTGTGTGTAATTATGTATATAAAATATGTATAATTGCAATTGAAAAATCTTAGAATATTTTACTCTATATCTGCATATTTGCCATTTCCTGATCCTCTTGTGATAATATTAAACTCTAAAAGATTCTAAAAAAGTTTTCAAAATTTCTGTCAATTACTTTTCTTAAAAGTTAAAGTCATACTTTGGTACTCAAAAAGATTTCAACTCTTATTCCTACATAAAAACAAGATTTATTAAAACTAAATTTCTACAAATCTTCAGCCGTAATATATAAGCAGCCAATTTTCTATGTAAAGTAGCAAAGTTATACAGCTGAATAAAATTAGCGATTATAAGTAATTATATATTGGTTATAATAGCACGACAAATTTGTTAATATAACAAAGATAACTTTCTACGAGAATTAATCCAATATGTAGATAAAAATTTTTAATAAAACATGAGTTAAGATGGCGCATACTTTTACTACTGTAATGAAGAAAACTTGTTACATTAGCAATTTTTATTGTAGCGAAGAATTAGTTGAATTAGCATACTGATAATTACAGATATAATTTCTTTGTTAAACTATCAAATCTTTTTGATTATAGATATTGAACTCGCGCAGCAAGCTATAACTTGCTGAATTATGCACTCTATTTTTTTTTCTTGTACTCTCTTTAGTGGATAGAAAATCGACGACGGCAACGTATTTAAAATTCAAGTCTTACAAGTGTCTTATAAGTGGATGTTCCCTTATAAGATCGTTCAATTGCAAACTGAATGCTTTTCGCAATCGCATGCCTCGCGCAACCATCGAACGTCTCTCCGGCTTCTCCTTTTTTCCGTCGTATCTCGCAACAGCGAGAACTCGCGGCGGCCCATAAATCTTTTTCGAATTACCAGGCGGCCGTAGGGCCGCGTCGCTCTTCTCCTGCGATTGCCGTACGCAGGTGACGTTTTTTGATCAGAGGCGAGGCTCTCTGCCTGCCGCAGGGTTGTAAAAGCGAATTAGACGACCCTCTGAGTTTTTCGCCTCGTCTCGTAATACGTCTTCGTCCTCGTCCTCCGTTTCCCCCTCGTATCGTACGCGACCGAACGTCGTTTTACGTGCGGGCGCGACGTGAAATTCATACCGTGCGATAACTCGCGGCGGGATACTCCTCGCGCTTATGTCCTTCGCGTAGCGACGACGCCTTACGTTGGTGAGAGGATCCGAGGAGCGACGAGAAGCGAACTTCTTGTCAAGAACAAGGAGAGACAAAAGAACAAACGAGACATCGAGAGGGGTGAAGCGAGAAGCGTATAGACGGTACGGAGGATTTGAGGATACTACGGTATGCATGAAAGGACTCCCGTCCTTGGTCGGCGGGCCCCTTTCGCGCGAGTTGCACTTACCGAGGCACACCCTCGCTCTCTTATACTCGTAACTGCCGAACTTATGGCACAGTATCTAGCGTAACCTGCAGACAATTCACGGCTACTACCGTCGTCTATGAACGGGAGAGACTTCCTGGAACGCCTTCAGCTCGTATCATCTCGACTTATATGGCATTATCCATACTCAATACGATTTCGTAGAATAAGAAGATATCAGAAATAAAAAGAAATATATTGGAAAGCGTTTGAAAACGTAGAGAAAATGCAACGCAGATAAAACTTGTAATGTAAAATAAAATTGTTATATTATTGGCAAAATTTATTTAATTTTAATTAATTTTTTAAATGAATTTAAGAAATCCTGTTTTAATATTTAGAAAATATTAATAAAAATTTTTTGTGGCTGCAAAATTTTATATATGTATATATAATATATATGTGTAAATACGTTACATTTCAAGAAATAAATATATTATTGCCGCAGAAAATTTATTACGTTAAGAGAAACACACACAGTTAATAATGAGAGCAACTTTGTGATACTACCGATATAAACGCGTTAAAAATGAAAATGCAAATACTGGAGGAGAAAGCAATCGGATGAAATATGCGATAATAACACAACTGCAACATTTTACTTCCTTATGTATTACTTTACTTATCTTTCGCTAATTCCTTATTCTAATATATTGCGATGCCAAGTAATATTTCTTATAGCGGTGGACAGCGAACATTAAAATACGGTATGCCGGATATGTGATAATTACACCGATGTTATATTATCCGCTTTATTTCCTATAAACTATAGCTTCCAAGTCTTTAATTTTACATTGCATACCAATAGGATAAGTGGGAAAGAGATAAAATATATATAATGTTGTTAAAAATTGGAATTAAAAATTATATCATAGGTTGAACATAATAGAAAATTATTCTGTTGCCATAACCTTTTTATAGTTTCTTCACGTCACTATAAAGTAATATTATCCTTTCTCTTATTTTTGCGTCATAATTTTTTTGAACTCTTGATGAACGATATTTACATACAATTCAGCTATAACATCCAAATGACAGAAATCTCCGAAAGAACGTGATCGTTGAGAGTAGGCCGTTATTATTCTATTTAAGTCGATTAATTGTTAAGAAATACGCGTAATACTTCTATTGTTTTCACGGCTTAAGTTATTAATGAAACGAGACTGCCACCCTTAGGGTGAGCAAGTCCGGATATCATCGTGAGTAAGGAGAGTTTCTTTCGACGATCAATTTCTTAAATCTGACAGTTCTCATTGTTTTATATGAAAAACATTTTTTTGCAATAGAATATCTGTAACTTTTTAATTTTATATACCATATATAATAATAATTTTATATAATATACATAACAGAATTTTCTTTAAATGTCTATGATACAATAATCCTATTTAATAATTTGTGTAATATAATTAATTCGCAACACAATTGATATAAACGTTTAAAAAAAATTTTTTTAATCGATTTGTTATTTTATTAATTTATAATGTTATTGAAACGAATAAATCGCAGCAGATTTCGTCCTTTCGTCCTTCACTTTGTCAGTGGCGCACCTGTCGACCTGATGATATCGATCTTAATTGAGTACTTCATTACTTCAAAGACTTATCGCATGCAAAAAGATGCCAAAGCAGCTAGCGACGAAAGATGCGTGGCGGCGATACGTTAACGCAATATCCGGCGCAACAAGCGAGAATATTAACATACAAGTGAAACCGACAGAGAACTCGCGGCCTAATTAACATGGAAATATTATCTGCTCACAAATCACGCGAACACTTTTTTTTTTACCTTTTGTTATTCACAGAAGCTTGTACTGCTTCGTCGAAGAAACGTGTTAAATTATTATACGCGGTCCCATGCGTTATATTGTGAGATTAAAGGGAAGCTAAAAACCGCATTAATTGCACGTCAGGAAGGCCTGTAATTAGCAAAACAATGTGGAATTTTCTATAAACTTGATTTCAGCGATACATTTAGCAAAAGTATATTACACGCTTTATTACTACAATCTGATTGTTCGTTGATATAATTACAGAGTTGCCACAAAACTGGAAATTAGGCAAAAATTATGGAATTTTAGGATGAGGAAATTTGTGACAACCTTGTTACAAAGACTCTAATGTATGAAAATTAAAACGTTTTAGATATATATTCTTAAATATGTAGTAAAAAAACATGAATATAAATCGGACAATTCTCTTTCATAGTGGAATCTCTTCCACGTACGAAAATATAAATATCTTGATTGCCAGTCATTCAAGTAAGAATCAACACGAGTAACTTCGTGATTTCTTTTTCTCGGTATGTCACTCACCTCGTCCTGGCGAAAGGGAACATAAAATCGCTGTTAAAAGCGCTCGAACCGGCTCTAAAAATAGGCGCAACGATATAGAGCATAATATAAAATAATTGTTCGATCGCTGCGTCCGATTTTAAAGCGGTTTCGCAATTCAACGACTTATCGTTCGCGTATCGGTGTCGTTTGAATTTTACTGCCGGCCGACAATATATTTCTCTTGCGCCTGGTAGGTGATGCGACAGATACCTTTCTCGCTTAGGTTGACTGGCGCTGACTGACGCCGTAGTTAAAAGAAACCAGTTCTTAAATATGTCAGAGAGGATCATTCGAGTCATCGTCGAGCAGCCCTATGTTGAACTACAGGCTCCTTCAGAACTGCAATTGGTGAACAAATGAAAATCGTACGCGACGTAATATGTGGTACGCTTATGAAACTATTGCGCTTTTAATAAATCCATTTTATTTAGAAATATATTTATCTCTCGTGTAGATACATATATATATATATATATATATTACACATATCATGAAGTTAACGGTATCGTGAATATTAAGCACGTGCAAAAAAATTTGCGCGGATGTTCGACTGCGAAATGATACTTCGAGGCTCGCAAGAAGCTTGTATCATTAGTCGTCTTTGACTCTTTGTCAAGACGATAATTGTTAATTGTCTATAAATTTTTCCTTTAATTTCTGCCACATATTAGAATCCGCATTCGCCATCACTTCCTCAAGTTCTGTGCATGAAGCAACCTGTACAATATCCTAAGGCGTCCACTTACTTAGTTCTCTACCTGCGGCAACGCGAAACGCCTCTTAAGGCGCGCGGGTTATTAAAACCGCATCTGCAAAACGACGAACTTTTAATAACCACTAAAGGGACGCTAGGATTTACGCGCAAACTCGCCGAAAAGATAATATTTGTAAACTCAGATTTCGTACGTTTAATTAAACAAATAGCCTTTCGCCGTCGGGCGATCGCGGCTTGCCGCATGATAATTAGGATCATGCGAAACATACTAGTACACCGTGCGAAGGTCAAGCTTTATACTAACGATAATTAAATCGATTATCACACGAGGGAGTTTGTTGCAGAAATTGCGTGATATTTGGAAATTTAGTAGCAAAATAGTAGCAGAGAGAAAAATCAGACTTCCTTGAAATAAAATTTTGATATCTATAGCGCGATGAGAAAGCTCACTTCTCGTTTTCTTTTTTATCGCGATATTAATTAAGAAAATTTCTCAAGAGAGAGATCTAAATGCCGAATGGCTCGATATATCATTTCGATTGAGTTTCATCGTTGCTTGGAAATAAACACGGGAGTCGGGGTGTAAGAAAAGCGATCGCGCTCGTTAAAACACGCTTCGTGGACTGGGAAAGCGCGAGGCATAAAACCGCGACTATTCCCGATGTAAATTCAACGTTTAGTACTAATTAAATGATCCTTAACCCCCGCGATACTCGCGAATCTCGCCTGGATCCCGTAATAATTGCTCCTCGTCACGCTGCGGATCTTTTAGTGCCCCGCGTCGCGTTTCCACCTGTCGCCGCGGGATACCGACGATGGTATACGCTTGTACAATGTTACGCCTAAAGCCGAATTTACACGGCCCGCTCTTGATGATCGTCTCGAGAGTACAAATTGCACAAAATAAATGTATTGATTATACTGCGTTGATTACAATTACGTGAAAGTGACGTGAAACAGAAAGGTCTTAATTCTTAAAATATATCTTATATTAGCGTATATCACGTTACATTACGTTTTACTGTATAATGCTCGCCGTAAATAACTCCGAGAACTGGTTTTCGTATAATGACAGGTGTAGTTCAGCTTTGAACAGGCATGCCGGAAAAATCCGACAACCCTCCTGCTGCGTGCATCCCGTTGCTATTTATACGATAAATATCGACATAATGGATTATCCACAGCAATGTCGAATTTTTTTAATAAGCTGATGAGCGGTGATGAGAAAATTTGCGGCCGCTCTTTAATGCTATTAGAAAATATTCAGCCGGTTTGCACAATATTACGTTTATTCAGAATTATATTTATTTATTCAGAATAATATTTATAGAAACATTATTTTCTAAGAGTAACTTTTATATCGATCCATGAATCTTAAAATCTATATATATTTATTTTATTATTATTGTAATAAAGCGTTTGTTTTTTTTATTGCATTATGTAGTCAGTGCACGGCAGACGATTCGTACATAATAACGTGATGATTGAAATATAATGTAAAGATTTGAAGGAGTTACTATGAATAACGGGACTACAGGTGTAACCATGTTTTTCTCTTACATTATCAAGAAATGGCATAAATCTCATAGCACTCGAATGGCCAGTAAGATTAATGTCGTTACAAGCGAGAGAACGCTTACTGTGCTTCATTAGTCAGCGACTTTTTTTACCTCCGGCCAAGAAAATCATCACTGAAAGTCTCACGATTTCCATCGCGCATCATCTTTCCGTTATTCTAAGCATTTCCGTTTTCCAGTAGATAGCCACACCGTTATCACAAATTGAGTTACATGAATCGATAGATATTTCATCTTCAGTTAGTGCTTATCTTATCGTTATAATAACGCGGATATTGGCAACTTTAATGTTAAATACTTTTGCAGAAACCGTGTCATTGCAATTTTAGTTTAAAATACTCTACATTTTTCATGTCTTAATTATTTCACATATTTTACTATCTTGACACTTTCACATAAAGCTTTGCTTTTTGCTTTATTTACATAGTATAAATTAAGAAATGAAACACTCAACAAAATTTCTTGATGATAAGGTTTGTTCGCGTCGCATGCTCCAACATGTTTCAATATGCTCCTACCATAGCTATTACTCATCCAATGCGCTTGATAGAGTGAGTAGGAGCTATGGTAGGAGCATGTTGGAGCATGTTGGAGCTTGCGACGCGAACAAACCTATAAATTCATGGTATATGTTTGATTAATTTACATCTCCATTAGTGATGTCAGTAATATGTTGCTTGTTGGAAATTTATGTTCTAATTGTCCAGAACACGTCATTCATGTTCTAATTGTTCAAAACATGCTTTTAAGTTAACAATAATTTAATCCGATGGCGCAGAATGGGACCGATCTAATGATGGATGTAATTACCGTCGTCGTTGAAAAAGCGATTAATTATTTTCGTCGGTTGCTGCTGGTGCAACATCCGTGTTCGATAACACGTTCAATCTTGCAAAGGTGCAGCGGTTGATTCCATAATTTTATTTATTAATAATACTCTTCCTCGAAACTTTGTCAGTGTAGCTTTTGTCATTGACGTTCGAACATAATTCCTCATGCACGTGTGGCAGACACGCGTAAAATTTTTAACAATGCGACGATATGAACAACGTCAGATGATGTAAAACTTGAAAATCACCGCCTGAAATGAATGCATATTTTAACGTATAGACGCAGACATTATACCTACTATAGCAAAATTAGGAAGTGCCTAAATACATTATATGGAAAGGTTTTGCTAAAGTATCTAAAAATTTAGCTAGGTACAGATCTGAAAAATCATTTTGTTGGATCATCAAAATATAATAATTATGTAAGACACTCAAACTGGTTGTTAGAATGTCAACATTTTGCAATATTGTTTAGCATACTTGAGATTCTTACGTAATTATTTTGATAATCCAACAAAATTATTTTTAGATCTGTTTTATAGCTAAATTTTTAGATATGTCAGTAAAATCATTCTTTCTGTAAACGTTTTCTCATATATCTATGGATGGCTCACTTATGTGCATTTCTATAATGTAGATTAACTTTAATCTCAGTTTATTTTACTCTATCCTTTTTTAATTCTAAGAATTCTAGAAAAAGAATTAGTTGAACTGGAATTAAAATTGAACTATATTGTTAGAAATGAGTATTAGTGATAATCATTAATTCAAGAACGTTATAACTTTAAGAGGATCGTATTTTCTTTTCTCGAAAAATGCTTGCAAATGAAAGAACAAGAAGTTAATATTTGGATTACAATATATTCTTTAATTAAAATTTTTTTATTAAATGGCATATTGAACTGATGAAATGCTCTAATGAAATCCTTAAAAAAAAATTACATCCTCGTGCGAATAAATCTTTCGTTGACGAAGATGTCACACGGGACAGGGCCACGCGCGTCCATCCCCAGTGCCGGGGGGTAACTCGCTCGCGCTTTTGACTTGCGGAGCCCATAACCCACGCCGTCGAGACGACAACAGTTGCGGTTAAATGCCTGACACCCGGTGGCCGTGCCGGTCCCGCCGCCCATCGAAATTCGGCTCCGCGTAACTCTTTCAACTCCACACGACTCGCGAAAGGGGTGGAGGGACCTCCAGGTCTCTCCCGTGGGCGCTCGAGGGCGAACTCAGTTATTTAATTAAAACCGGATTACAACGTGGTGGTGCCATACCGCCGTTACAAGTGTCTACCGTACATCTGTAACCACCGGCGCCATCGATATATACTAATTGCTCTATCCGGATTAAATGCGCGTAAATACTGCATCGCCACCGCCGGGCTAATTACCCACAGCTTGTATTTCGCCGAAGTTGAACGGAGTTGAATTTTTGACGGCCGCGAAATCCGAGACGGACGTATGCAAAAAATCGATGGGTTTGGCGAATTCACGGCTCGTGGAATAAACTCGTCGTCAGAACAATATCGAGAATTTTAGCTTATTACGGAAGCTACATTTCCATTGAGTGTCATTTATAGTAACAATTCTGATACCTAGTATCAGAACTTCAAAATATAAACTAAATCGGATGAGTTAATATTCGTTCTAATTAAAGAAATTAAAATCGCTTTACGACTTTTAATTGTGATTTTCTTAAGGAAGTTTTTTAGAGTTTCAAATCATGGATAATTATATGTGCATGGAAAGAACGATTTTGTTGGAGTATATAAAAATTTAGCTAGATCTGAAAATAATTTTGTTAGACTACTAAAATAATTAACGTATTAATAGAAATCTCAAACATACTGAACAATATTCCAAAAAGTTTTAACATTCTAGCAACCATTTTGAGTGTGCTACATAGTTATTTTGATGGTCTAACAAAACTATTTTCTGACCTGTTATATCTAGCTAAATTTTTAGATACTTCAACAAAACCATTCTTTCAGTATGTATATATCAATTTGCAATTAGAATATTATAATAAGATATTTTAGAAATTCTGCGTAATTCTACCGTAAATCTTATTATTGTTTCAATCCATTATCGTAAAAATTTTTTTGTAAATGATTTTTTTACGTTGTCTACACTTACTTGTCAAAGTTCATATGGATTATATCGTAATTATGGGGAAAAGGGTGATTCGTATCGCGAGGCTCGAAAATTCAGACCGGCTTGCATCTCCGCCGGCAAACGCGCTTTCACCCTTTCGCAGGCGCGGCGCGCTGCCGCCCTTCGAGTTCGCGTTGATGTTCTCTATTAAATCAAAGAGGCATTCAGATGGCGGCCGATGCGCCAGGAATCCAAATCGTGGCCATAAACTCCCGAAAGGCAGCGCTCGAATTGCAGCCAAATGTCTCTCGCCCCGCCATTACACAGCCGTCGCCCGCGAAACTGTCAATGGGCCTTGCAACCTCGAAAGCAAATTCTTTCCTTCGATTCAGAGAACGATTAGCGACATGAACGTTCTCACTTAATAATAAAAACGTGAGTTTTGACTTAATATTATGGACTTTCTATAGTAAACCATACCTAAGCTTTAAATCGTAAGAAATTTACTAATTATAGTCGAATATGAGAAGAATAATCGGTTATACGTAGGAGAGAAGAATATGCCATATTCAATCAAGGCGATTCTTTATGCCTAATAATATTTCTTGTTCATTTATACCATTTCTAGTTGAAGCTAACGGTGCGCCGATTATTTGTGTTAAGATTATTATCATCAAATCATTAACAGCTTTCTAAGATGCTTAATTGCAGCAATAATATTTATAATTACCAGTCAATTTAATTTGTGATATTAGATACGAAGAACCGCCTTGATGGCATTTTTAATTCATGTGTATTTTCACTTAATAACCGACTATGATCGGTCAATTTCTTATGGCTTAAGACTGACAGCTTAAGTAATGGCTTGTTGTAGAAAGCCCATTACTATAGTAATGCATTAGAAACGTTAATTGGACGTACTTTCCACACGATTCTACCGCGATTACGAAATTTCATAGCTCGCGGCGAGATTATTTTTTCAATCGAGACTCATCCAAGACTCTCGTCGAGGGTGTCCCTTTCAATAAAGGCAGGAAAACGGAATATCGAGTACAGTATAAACGGGCGCGGACATAAATTTGCGAGCACATCTAATTGAAAGGGGAAAAGAAGAACGGAGTTCACGTAGACACTCCGTTTCGGAGGACAAAGAGGAAAAGCAAGCAAATGTTCCGCATAGGTCGGAGATAGAAATACGAGATGTAGATGGGATGGAGTATCAAGAAAAGGGAAGACGAAGGGCGACGTGTTTACCGGACTGCTCCGTGGGATATGTTAAACTGCTCGAGAATGTCGGCGTTCCCTGGATAAACGGCGAAAGAACGCGCGTGGCGCGGCGCGGAAACGAGATTCCATAAAAGAGGAACGCCCGTGCGAATTTCAAGTATTAGATCGCTCCGCGCGATGCTTTTTGCATGCTGTATTGTTTACTTACTGTTGCGAAGTTGCTTCGCAATATTTTCACGAGATATTATTCACTCAATGCACTTCAGTGTAATGTCTATTATATATTTTTTCTACGTATTTCTGAAATTTGACTTCGCCGTCTATTATTCCTAATCTTAAAACTGCAACGCTTAGATAATTATCTCTCTCCGTTAAATTACTTCGATTTCCTTTCATGCATTATTTTTATAATTGTTTTACACACAATTAAATTTGTTAAAATTAACCAAATAGAAATATCTTTGTCCTGAAATAACTAAGCATGCGATATCAATAGATCAATAATATTACGTCTCGTCTAATCTTATTAACGAAACATTATCAGCGTTAAATAATTATAATCATTGAATACACATAATTAAATGTCGTAACTTCAAATAGACGTCGTTCTGCGGGAGTATACTCGGTTGTTCTATTTCTCTAGAAATTGAAATGATCGACGTTTAATTCGATTGATTGACAATGGAATTAGTGAGCTGAGAATATTCAATCAGATCGTCTTTTCTTCCTTCTGAATATTACAAGTGACAAACGTATTCTTACTTATCACAAAATACAACTGTAATAAGTTGAGTGTATTAAATTCATCTAATTTTACATCGATGAAAATTAATATTATCTAAAATATTGAAGAGGTAATAATATAAGATGAAGATAATAGTATATATATTCTCTTAGATTTTAACTAAGTATTATAAAAATACTTATCTCTTTTATCTCGCAAAATAAATAACTTTTCTAATTTAAATTGTAAAAAATCCACAACATTAATTAACTTCAAATATATCAATGTTGATATATGATTGTAAAAAGATGATTATAATTTATAAAAGAAAATAATGTATATAATTAAAATTTTTTGGAACGTCACATTAAATATGTTCTTATTTTATTGTCTAAGAAAGATATTTCGATCAACCATGCGCTCTTTTTCTACTCTAAAAAGTCGTAACGTTTCACCAAAAGAAGCTCGCTATATTCTTATCATTGTTATCATCAACGGTCGTTGAAACATCAAAGGGGATGATTCGCGTTTAAGGACCTCCGTCTGCTGACATAATTAACGGAAGCAACGTCGTTTTCTCACGAAGTGATTCGCGGGGGTTTGCGAAAATAAAAAGAGGATTTCTCCGAGGAAGAAAGAAGAAGAAAGAGATGTCGACAGCTGGCTAAGTCGCGGTTCTTTCGTATCTCCATCTCGTTCGTTCACCTCGCAGTACGCCCTCCATTTTTGTCATCCTTTTTCAGTATCTATATTCTACGTCTTATCGCGCGCTCCTCGTTTCCGTGAAATGTTTTCACTTCTACAAGCTGCGGAATTCTTGAAAATGCGACGTACGACAGCGTTTTCCAACCCTCTCTTTACCTCTTCTATTCTCTCTCTCTCTTTCTCTCTGAAAATTATTTTTGCTTTACTATTCGGACGCGTGAACGCTGAAAACTGAAAAAACGTGACATCTGCCGTAATACTTTTCTACAATAGCATTGTAGTTGTCACATTCGTTGCATTAATTTGAAAATTAAAAGGTAAAGAAATGTGAGAGCATAAAAATGTTGGTATTTGTAAGTATAGTGTTCAACTTTTAAATATCATCTCTTCCTAATTTACAATTTATAAATATGTGAGTGTTACCTTTATTTTTTAATTTTAACTATTTATCTTTTTCTTCATTGTATTTGTTGATTTAATAATATTCTGTTTTTAATTATGGGAAAATTTTGAAGTAGCTCAGAATTAATAGAAACATCTTGGATTTGAGGAGCCAACAATTTTTAGAAATCGCATAGAGATGGAAATTCCTTAGTGTTCTTTTGTTGCGAGTCTTTTCTTTCGATTAAAGGACAATGCCATCACTATCCCTACGTTTTTTCGCGAGGCTATCTCTCCAACCGTGACCATAACTGCGCTATCATTTACACTTAGTCCCCTTTAGAGCAGCACTGGGGTGGCGCCGAGATAGAGCGGTCGCGTATCTTTAATTAAAAGAAGCGCTCACCATCTTACTTACCCCGACGCCGAAATAAAAAGACGCGGCCGTGTGTACAGGGGTGTCGCGATATTAAAACATCGCGCGCGTGCGCGAGCCTGAAAGGCTTGGGATAAATAAAGATGTTACACCGTTCTTAACGGCCAATCGAGGTGGAGATAAGATCCCGCGCGCCTAGCTGATTCGGTATGTCCTCTTCTTTCCCATTTACTTAAAATCGGGTTTTCTCATTATCTCTCGTAGTCATTTAACTTAATTTAAAAAAATATATAACATCGTAAAATAGGATGAATAAAGTTAGTTTTTAAATTTAAGGGTTGATATACTTGCTCGATGATTTTTTTTGCAATTCGATTGCAATTTGTATTTTTCATAATAAAGTAAAAGATGTAAGATGTCTGTTATGCTCATTTAAATCGTAAAATTAAATACAAAAATGTAAATTCTTATTGCACAATTCAAACATACATTATAAATTTTTGTTTATCTGAAAAAGGTCAAAGTATCTTTTTTGTGCAATCTCATATTTTGTCATATTTTGTTCATCTATATAATGCTTATTTTGTTAATTACATTATTAAAATAATAAAATTATAGTTAATATAAACAAAATAAAAATCTGAGCTGTAAAATATAATATAATTCTATTAACAAACTAAATGCTTGTAATGAAATAGACGATGGTGAAAAGAAAGATGGGAGAAATGAAGATGAGATTGAAAGGAAAGATCCAACGGAAACTCATAAAAAATTATGCCTAAATTTATTACCATCTTCCGGTTATATATACAAAGACGATACTCTGATAAAGATCGACGGAAACAATGTTTTCGATCTAAAGAACATATCATGCCTTCCTGACTTAAACCATCCCGAATTTTTTCACGCATCAACGTGATTATAAAATTCGTTATTTGACTTATTTCTTTACACAATCTTAATTTGTGCATTCTTAGTTTCTCATTCTATCTTTTACTCGCATCTCTAAAAAGTCTTTGTTATGAAACTTCAGTCGTATACGTTATGTTATGTTTCGATTACAAGATTATAACTTGATATTCTTCAGCGTTACACAGTAGCGTTAATTTCAGCTTTATTTAACTTCTAATTTTACAATTACATTTAATAAAAATTTTTATTTTTATTTCGTCCACCACTGAATATTCGTGAAAAACGATTCATGTAAAATGGCGAATTTTGTTAATTTTACAGGACTTTATATGCAACAAATGTCTACATATGTGAAACATTATGATATTACGAAATCTTATTTAAATATCAAATTTTTCGTTTTTCTTTTTTTAGTTGTCGGACTATAATCGCATACCTTTATTTATCCGTATAAAAGTGCCATACTTAATGAGGCTGCTGCTATGCGGACAAAACGCGAAAATTACACAAACGCAATTATAGACACTATATCGAATAATGTCCGCGTCTGCCAGAGGAAATCACGGCGGAATCATCCAATTAACAAAATACCTAATTTTCAATGAAATTCCCATTATATTGCATATGGGGATAAGCTTTAATATTAAAGCATTTTATTAAAACGTAAAATATTAAAACACTGTAATGCATCCAGTGCTCGTCAAATAGCGTCCGTGTTTGTACTGCAAACGTTTCGTGCGCATTTGCAGCTCGGAAACAAATTATATCATTTCCTACCCTGCTTACCACCGTCGCAATCGGTAAATATTCCACCGTGCAAGCAAGAATTTAAAAGTTATCGCTAACCGTATAGTTGATGACATTTATCGATATTATAATACTGTAATGAAAATGAACGTTATCTCATTATTGTTGTGATCGAAAGAATTTATTATAAAATAAAAAAGTTCTCTTTTTTATTCTTTTATCAATATATTATTTTAATTTTACAGAGATTGTATATCATATAATTATAGTTTCCGCACAAAGTGAATACAAATATAAATATCTATTCTAAAATATAATAATTAATATTTTTATAGTTATTAATTTTAAAAATTGATTCTTTAAAAATAAAGTATTATAAATGATTTTTTTTTAAACTTTCACACTTTGTTCTTTTTTGTAGAATATAAATCATAAATTATTTTTATTTTTTAACTGCAGAGAGAGAGAGAGAGAGAGAGAGAGAGAGAGGAGGGGGGGTAGAAAAGTAGATTTTATTTTTAAAAATCTGTTAGTAAATTATTTTTTAGTGAAAAGCTTTATTTTTTCAAACATGAATAATTATTATTACAAAAAAATATAAAATAAATAAAGCAGCTATGTGTAAAAAAAATAGATTGGGTATTTTTAGCATAAGAGTGTCGGTGTATTTGACGTATAAACAAACTGTCTCTTCTCTTTCCCGGAAACCGCGAGAACATCGCAAGTTCTGTCGTCTATTTTTACAAGTCGACCCTTGGGGGTCAAGATTTGTGAGGACGAGGGATGCCTCTGTCTTTACGCTGTCGACGTGAAACATTTGTCGCGATAAAATCCTCATGGTTACAGGCATCACCGGATCGTCTTTTGTCAAAACAAATGAACCAATCGCCCTCGAATTATATTCAAACGATAAAAATTGAAAGATTAATTTGTTTTATTTTATATTATTATACTTCTATGCTTTTTTACACGACACGATCTTTTTTTTAATAATTTATATTTATATATTTGATATTTTGAAGTCATTTATTTCTGTAGAATTACAGAATCGTAAAAAATTAACGAGAGATTAAAACAAATATCTTCGCAAGTTATTCGTTATATGTCGCAAATTCTTTTTATTTCTGTAGAAGACGTTTGACGTTATTATCGGAAAATAGCGGCAGGTGTAAGCACTCAGAAGCAGTTTATTTTCGTACGCTCTATGGAATTCATGTCAGGATGCAATATTTTTTTCTGATTCATATCTTTAATTATATTGTTTATGTAATTGGTAAAACTTCTTTGTTAATTAAAAGCAAGATGCAATTATGAATTAGAGCATATTATTTTATAATATTTTATATGATCGATAGATGTGAAAAATTTTTATACAAAAATAAATTATGTAAAAATTAATTTAGGCCAATGATTTTCATATATGTTCCAAGTTTTAATCAAATTTTTACAAAGGATAATTATGATTAATTTATTATCTATTAAGGTTTTATATGCAAATAATATATTAGCAAAAATATAAGCGAGAGAAAGGCAAAATAGGACTTTCAGTTAAAAAATTATTGCGAAAGTAGTATCGAATTAACTGACGTGGGGTAATCAAGATTTCTCATTAAAAAGCAAAAACGCATTAAAAATTACAGCGTTGATTAAAACTTTCAAGAGCTTTCAAGAGCTTTCGACCAGCGTGTTTATCACCGGAAGGATGATGCCTTTTTAAACGTGATAATTCGATTTATCACTCGTCCTGACATCGATATCGTCGTATAAGTAGACATGCCTAACTAGATTTTCACGGTATCGATCGTCAATCTATCCAATCTATTTATGGCTATTTGCAGCAGACGAAGAGCGATTTATTATTACAGGGAAGTGCAATTGTGAGATTTCATCGTGTGAGTAACAAGACTAATATTGAAACGACGACAATTTGAGAACTATTCGAAATAGAAGGATGTATGTAATTCGAGGCATAAGAATATATAAATATTCGTATTTTTTTAAAATCTCTTTTTTTTATGTCGTGGCTTTGCAAACATTATGACAGAAATAAATCTTGTATTATCGGAAAATAATATATTGTTAATGCGTTACACGCATGTAATTTATAAGTAATTTGAGAGTAATATGTTTACGTAATCTATTTTACAAATTTGGAAGAATGCATTTAATTTAATGTAATAAAAATTTTTAATAATTATTTAGTGAGCACTTCAAGGTCCGTTAATTTCGTAACAAAAAATTTTCTGAAACTATTAATATTTAGAATGATTTGACATATAAGGAGACTCGATCATAAGGGCATAAGCTCCGAAAAAAACTTCAATTAACTGCAATAAACTGATAAATCTCGTATCATTTCTTCTTTCGAATCAATTTTCTTCATCTCGTCGTCGCGACATTAATTCCGCCGACTTCCGTTATCCGGTGCTTAGTAAGGCTCACTGTGATTATCATTCAGGAATTTTGAAGTGTACGCAAGGTGCATGTAAGCATTCACGCGTCGTCAACTTTGCGTTATTTTATCGTGGGAGGGGGGAGGCAGGGTCATAGTAACTTGTACAATAAAACTCGAGGCATCCAATTATACATAGCGCGCCTAGATAGTATTCTTTGCGACCAATCCAGAAGCAAAAATTTGCTTTGTGTGTTTCACAAAAATTGTGAAAAGTGCTACGATTTAAATAAATAACAAATTGACTTACAATTAAAAATCAATTTAATAAGAAATATATGATAGGATAAAGAAAAAGTAAATTATGGAACTATAATATTTTTGCTGGAATATTTTATAATTCATAGAATTAAATATTTTGATATTTATACTTGAAGTTAATTAAATCAGTTAGGATAAATTAATTAATGAAATCGTCATTTTTTTGTATATTGATTATTTCCTAATATTTTTCAACAGAATATTCGCTATATTTTCATATTATCCGGCACTGTTATCATTACGGTATTATATAAATCAAGATACAATTTTAAACAGTCGTAAAGATAGCACGACACATTGACCATACGATGTAAACAGAATTCCAGCGTGTTTCTTCGGGCCTCTCGGCGTTATTGAAAATAAATTTTCAATATATGACAAATGTTCGCCGCGTTTGATCTATAAATTGTTTGTAAATAATTCCGTCTATTATATCTAATCGATAAATTTGAACCGCAGTTGTAACATTATCCCTAAAAGTCGACGCGCTTAGATTTCAATTTAGATTCGACAATTTAAACGCGTCTCGACGACACCGAGGACCCG
>NW_017257632.1:2719456-2806226 GCF_001594055.1 Mycetomoellerius zeteki
ATCGGGATTCATCGCGACCGCGACCCTGATCCCACCTTCCTCATCTGCGGCTATCGTACGCCTCGCGATAAATATTTACCGTCGTATAAATGCTTTCGGCATTCTTACAACGCAGCGAAATGTTATGAAGCTACCTTGAGATACGAGCGATTAACGCGTAATTAAAATCAACCGAGAAGGAATCCGGCACTTCGGCACCGCGAACTTTTCCTATGAGTTCATGCATTTACCCTCGGTGGCCGAACCGCGGGGTTCGCGATGATACAGGCGGCGACAAGCTTGCGCAATTAATTATGCATTCCCGTCAGAGTGCGTCTGGCGCGCGAGGCTCGAGACAGAAGTATCCCGTTGGATTACCGCGGGCACGCGGCCGTTTGCTCCATGCCGCGCTTTTTCCTTCGCCCATCTTCTTCCCCTCCTCCTCCCTTTCACCTCTTGACTGCCTCTTTCCGCCTTTCGTCCTCTTCTTTTTTTTCCCTTTTATTCGCCGTTTTACGGGGCAATAAATTGCGAGTAAACGAGCCGGACCGCGTTGACCTACGACGGCGGTTTTCGTTTCGCGGCTCGTTTCTGGACTTAATGCGACGCGCGCGCCTCGACGGCGAGGACGACTCGACGTCGCGAAAAGTAATTACAACGCAATTTGAATACTTTTTAAATCGCGTTAGCCGATGTCTTCCAAGAGGCGGTGCGGCCCCCGGTGATCCCATTCCTCGAGCGCGGGCGCTGGATAAATCCTCACTTCCGAGGACATCAAAGGCATCCTTTAAATGCATTTAATTGTCAAATAAGAGGGAATTACTTTCTTCTCATTCTGTTTTTCTTTTTGCTGAAAATTATTTTACAGACAATACTTTTCATTGACGCACAAGAACGGTATATACATTACTATATAATGACACTTACTTCTGTTTCAAAAATGAATGAGAAAAATGTGGAAAAATCGTCTCAAGTAATTTGTGGCTTCTTCTACACTGTTAAATATTAAAAGAGCAGTGATTGACAACCTAATTTATAGGATTATTTAACTTTTTGTAAAATTGTATTTGAAAATGGCTCAAAAAGGAGCCAAAACATATAATGTATATTTACATGATTTTAATAAAATCAGTATTTTAATAATCAAATTCTGTGCACACGAAGTTTCACGTCTGACTCTTATATGTTTGTTTTTTTACTTATTGTTTTCAACTTTAAGTCTTGTTCGTCTACGAAATATACGCAAACGCAACAATACTTATTATTTGCTATTGAATTATATGAACAGAAAAAACAATTATAATAGAAAACTGATTAAAAGACATTGAAAAGATTATCTCACACATCTTTTCTCATATTTTACGAATTATTAGTAAAATCAATGAATAGGTACTTTAAATAAAAACAATTGACATCCGTTTGATGAAATCCGTAAAATGATATCATCATTATACCAAATATCAAAATATTCTAATCGTAATGTGATTTATTTTTATTTTAGGCAAGAAAAAATTCCCTTCGGATCCATCTTGCTGCCCCGTATGCGGAGTGACAGTGAGACCTCAAGAACTAGAGCAACATTTTGCTCAAGAGCTCGATCGATTGTACAAGGTCTCCTCGGCGTCTTCAAGACCTCGACCTTCGAGGTCGACCTTACCGCCGACGCACCCCCAAGATCATTCCCATGGCACGATGCTCCATGCCCCATCGGCGGCGGATGGCACTCCTCAGGGTAGATGGGAGACATACAAAAGGATCAAGGCCAATAGACAAGTAATGCATTCTTGATTTCCTGTTTTAAACCTGATTGCAATGTGCTCTTCACTTCATGTTTCTTGCTTTTTACCTCTTGTCTTTTTGCGTCTTATTTTGTTTTTTCGTTTTTCGTCGCCTGAGGTAAAAGTTGATAAACTTCCGAAGAGATAAGAAACACATGACAAGAAACACGATTGTCTATAAAACGATCGCAAAGAAGGAAAAAGGCAAGAGGTAAAAACTAAGAAACAGAAAGCAAACAGCACGTTGTAGATCCAACTTTAATCTTTCATTAATCACGTGATGTTTTCATAATTTCTCGAAGAAGCAAATTGAGAGATTCCGACAAGATATGAGAAACGTGATAATTACTAAATAATATTATAAAGGGCATACACCACTACGCAAGGTCTTAGAAGCAAATAATAAAGATTTATTAATTTCAAACAATAAGATAAAATATAAACGTTTCGGTTTTAATCAGAACATCTTCAATATAAAACTAAAAAATAAATTTAGTATAATTTTTAGACTAAATTAACATAATATATGAAAGGATATCAAAAATACAACTCTTGTCAGTTTAATTACATGAAATACGCTCGTTTCTTGTTCAGATATGTTTAAAGAAGTAATCCATTTTTAAAAAAATAGGATGTTCAAGAATTTGATTGTTGCTCGACGCATAAAAAAATTTCCAGATTCTATATCTGAACTAAACGAGCGTATTTCATATTCGCCTTGCGTAGTGTATGCCCTTTATAATATTATTTTGAAATCGAACCACTAAGTTTGTTTACTGTGATAATTACTAATTATAATAAAGATATGCAAATTGCTATTTTTTATATACAGGCCAGAATACGCGTTAAGAATCGAAAGCGAAAAGCGGACGAGGCGTCTTGTCCGGTTTGTAGCGAGAGACTGTCAGGCACTCCGGAAGAATTGAATCAACACGTCGACCGATGCCTGAATAAGCAGAACAATGGAAACCCAGCCGGGCAGAACGCGAATGTCGACGAGGAAGAGGTTGACGTCGAGGGCGACCCCGAATACGAGGAGTACGAGTGGGCCGGGCAGACAAGAGTGCGTGCCACTTCTATGCTCGTTGGTGGGTTTTCTGGTAAGTCCATTTGCAGAGTTAAACTATGCATACATTTATTATGATATCATGCAGAATATTTGTATTAAATTTGCGGTTACGAAGCACACATAATGCATGATTTTATACTTATCTATAAAAACGCCGGATCGATAGAACGTTAAATATTTTTTTGCGAAAACAAAAATAAAATAAATATACATTAATTGATAATTATAAATTGTATAACAGGAACTATAATCGTGTTATTTATTTGGTTTGCCTTTGCATAAAAAAGCATTCAAAAGAATTCAAATTTCTATATAAGAAAAAAGATAGATACTTTATATTAATTGTAAATTTAGAAATTTTTTAAATAGTTTTTTTAAAAAAATTATTCTGGCGTATACGTGCGCCAAAAGTTAAGATATGTTTTTACCATGCAGAATAAAAAATCTTAAAATTACGATTCTATGTTGCATAACTACATTCAACCTTCCTTCTCTAATAATTTTCTTCACTATCTTCTTTACATATCCTATTTTTAGAGAGAGATAATCAATTTATATTGATTATAATAGAATTTAAAAAATCTTTGACTCAGGGACAAAAAAAATTAAGTTGTCCTGTGTTGTATGCAACATGTAGTGTCTTTTCAAGTTTCTTTCAAAAAATATCATTTGTTTTACGCGTCGTTTGCCGAAAAACAATCGGAAAAGAACGAACTGGATTAAAATTAAAATTATATGACTGGTCGAATAATTTCTAATTCGCAACCTCAGTCTCGAATGTGTAGTGTGACACAGGCTTTAGAGATCGCTATTCCTTTCTTCGCAGCCGCGGGCCTCGCCACTTCCTCGAGCAATCGTAGTGGTGCCAGGGGTGGTGGTAATCAGGAGGACGAAGACGTCGATCTGGTGGTTGATGGCGACGACGCCGCTGAGTTCGGTCCAGCTCAGTATTCCGAAGCGGACGTGGTCGCGCCGCGAGTCGATGGCACGCCGCGAGAACAGAAAGAACGGGACGCGCTTCGCGAGGCCGTTATTTCGCCGAACGCGCCGCATACGCCGCAACAGCTGACCCCTGACTCTGGATTGACGGCGCAGGGCCTGGTCGAGGTGAAGCCGGAGCCGGGCGCCGCAACGCCCGTCGCTCAACAAAACGACCCCGATGAAGGTGCCTCCGGGTCGCCTAGGAGAGATGGTGATACACCCGTCGTTGAGGCTCTTCGTGGCCGCATCCGCGAGCTCGAAGCTGAGATGCGCGGACAACTCTTTAAGTGTCTCATTTGCATGGTGAGTTAATTAATCTCAATGATTATGAATAAAACGAGATTTCTAAATCGCGTCTTTGATTCAAGAAATACTTAGGTATTTAGTTGTAAACTGAGAATTTGTAGCATAACTACAAGGAATTTGATATTCTTAATTCTTAAACGTCTGTTTAGTAAGACACACTCGACTTTTTTTCTAATACTCTTCACATGCTTTTTCCACTGCTTATAACTTTTTTATTAATAAAAATGCATATATTTTCTTAGCATTATGTTCTTCAATGTAACGTTTCAATTGAAAGAAATATTGTTTATAATATGTATGTTCATTTTTATGAAAGTTATAAGCAGCGAATTGGGTTGGATATGCCACATCCAAGTGTGTTGTTCTCAATATGACGTTTCACATGAAAAGATTAAGTTTCGAGGTAATTTGTACAAAAGTGAACGTATTTTTTTAAATAATATTTAATATTACGTTAATGATAGAAAATAACCAATATGCACCTATATTTTTAAGACAAGAAAACAAAGTCAAATTAAATAATACTGCTTGAAATTGAAATTTTGCTGAAATTTTGCAGAACAATTTATCGTTTGAATAATACGCTTCGCGAAATGAATGAAACGATCGTAATAATAAAAATTAGGTTTCGCTCTCTGAAAACGATTATTAAACGTAAAAACTGAACCGATTAACTTTCGAAGGCTAATATGGCAAATGATTGTAATTGAGTCACTGTAATTAGTTCATCGTTATAGATAACTTGCTGGTTTTAATATTGTGAAAAATCAAATTGGACATGCAAAAATAAGCCGGAAAAACGACGCGCTTTATCGTATTTTATATTATTACGTATTTTATATTATTCCTTGTAATATTGCATTATACATATTATTTCATCGCGTTTCATCCGTGATCTGAAAACGCGCGTTTCGTAACTCGTAAATAATTGCGACGACATATAAAAGCCGTGCATAAAATTCGACTGTGTTTTTTCCATCAGCGACAGCTTGAAATATTTAGATCATCGAATAAATTATTCTCTAATACGCCGCGCGTATACGA
Source organism: Mycetomoellerius zeteki (assembly GCF_001594055.1). Classification (NCBI taxonomy): domain Eukaryota; kingdom Metazoa; phylum Arthropoda; class Insecta; order Hymenoptera; family Formicidae; genus Mycetomoellerius; species Mycetomoellerius zeteki. Next base: position 2,724,614 of record NW_017257632.1, read on the forward strand.
ATTAACAAAGTAACGAAGGAGCATTACATGTAATATTACCGCTCAGTATTTCCATCGTCGATGCGGTATTACCTGTCCACCAACTCGCTGTAACAGGTTCGCGATCGCGCGAAATAACTCGCCACGCGAGATAAGACGACGATCTCGCTTGTAACGTGGTGATATTAAAACGCTAAAAGTGTATCGAGCTGCGATCATTATCAGCCAGGATAAACAGGCGTATTTGCCGATCCAGGGAGAAATGACGCTTAAATATATAATATAACGGCCGTGAATAATGATCACTTTAATTCATTTCGTGAAAAACCGCCGGGAGAAAATACCATTCAGCTCGCGATCTCGCGATCGTTAAATCTTTTTTGTGTTATCGGCTGTATCTCGTCTTTGTCACTCGCGAGAAATTGGACTGAATATGGGATATCCTTTCCCCCTTCCTTGCCGCTTTGCATTAATCTAATGAGAAATTAAGATATTCCCTTTTTTCGATTTCGAGACGTGACTCGTCTCGTAAACTTCAAGAACAATTATCGTCGTACATTTGCCAATTAACTAAATTAGCGATGTAACAAACCCTTTTATACACGGTGTGTGTTATATCTTTTATATCTTTTATATTGACACGCATGTGAGAAGTGGAGTATTGGTTGCAAGTGGATTCGCCAATTATTTTATTTATCGAATGTGTGAAAAATCTCCATTTCAGGAACAATACAAAAAGCCGGTCACTTCGGTTTGTTGCTGGCACGTACACTGCGAACAATGCTGGTTGCATACGCTGGTGCGTATTAATTGTTTATATGCTTTTGAACCTAGTTACTTTTCAAACATTTTAAATAATTAAATTAAACTTTTTAAACTTATAACTCTAGACGTATCATACAACTTACAAAATAAAAATAGCTGTTGAAATTTCTGTAAACATTTCTGTATATATCAATACCCAAGTAATCACACGGAAAGAACGGTTTTTAAAATTTTGCTAAATATAGGTTTGAAACTAATTTTGTTGGATATCAAAGTAATTATGAAGAATGCTCAAGCTGGACGCATTATGGAATATCAAAACTTTTTGCAGCATTGCTCGTCATGGTTGAATTTCCTACATAATTATTTTGATGGTCCAACAAAATTATTTTCATATCTGTATCTACCTAAATTTTTAGATACTTCAGTAAAATCGTTCTTTCCATGCATAATTGCCAGATCGACCTCTGAATTTAATTTTCTTTCGTGAAACTACAGTATTAATTTAATCGTCGATAAATATATTTAACGAAATTTGTGTTAACATGTCGGAATCCATTTTTATTCAAGTTTATCATCAATTTTCTCTATGCTCTGAATCTTCTCCAAGTCTGTGGCGAATTCTATCAAGTGACGACTTTGGTTCCGACAATTGTTGAGAAACGAGGGTTTTCTTATCACTGTTACAGGGCGCGAAGAAACTCTGTCCGCAATGCAACATGATAACGTCACCATCCGATCTACGGCGCATCTACATGTGAACAATCCGGTTCAACGTCCCTCAGGATCTGCGTTCTCCACTCCAGGGATTCGAGATCAGCCGGACAGCGTTATCAACGAGCGTTCTGCTTCTGTAAATACTTGTATATTTTTCTGCGTTACGTAAATTAACTCTCTAGGATTTTAACATGTACGTTTATGCATCTTAGAGCTAGTAAATTAACTCCGTTAGTTCTTAACGATCATCAATCGAGCATCGCTCCAAGATCACCCGATGGAGAGTTTGCGCGTCTGCAACGATCGCATTCGATATATTCACTTATACTTACGAACTCGCCGTCCCTTCCGAAAACTGTCAATCTTTCCGCGAACCTTGCCGTGCTGTTCTACTTTCATTTGTTATATTGAAATTGTAATTATAAATTAATTATTTTCAATTGATACAAGTCAATCCATTCTCAATGATTTTTCCGATTTGACAATGAATCTTTTAATTCTCATTTTTTGATATTTAATTTGATGTTTTTGCAAGTTTTCAAAGTTGAAATATTTGTGCAGACACACGAAAATAATTCTTATTATTTTTATTGAGCAATCATTACGTATTATACACGGAGAGATTTTACTGAAGTATTCAAAAATTTAGCTAGATACAGATCCGAAAATAATTTTGTTAAACCATCAAAATTTTTAGATAGAACACTCAAACTGATTGCTAGAAATATTAAAATTTTTTGAATTCTAGCAATTAATTTGAGTGTTTTACCCAAAAATTTTGATGTTCTAACAAAATTATTTTCGGATCTGTATCTAGCTAAATTTTTTGATACTTGAGCAAAATCGTTCTTTCCGTGTAAACACCCTGGATTAAATATATTACGGAGAATCGTCTGTTAAACACGCGATAAAATTGCGAGATGCAAACGACACCAATCCGCGTCGACGAAAGTCGCGTCATACGCTCTACATCATTGTCTTCGTTTCACAAACGAGGATTAAGGAATCTTAAGATTACGCGAAGGAAGACGACGCGAGAGAAAGCCGATTGGCTATGTGACTTTGTTTCTTTCTGATACAAATTTGTACCGAATTCACGACCATGTAACAATTAAGTTTTTCTTTGAACAGTACGTGTTTTCTAATGATCGGCTTTCGACGCTCGTCGATCATATAATTACCAGAACTTTTAGATCATCGCCAAACCAATCTCTCGCTATGCACCAGCGAGCTAATAATGTAAATACACTAAACGGATCAAGAAGAGAAATAAATCCCCCCGATCGCTGTTCTGTAATCGAAATAAAACGATCATGGAATGTACAATTGTGTGTGCTGCGTTTCACGAGTTATTTTTTTCTCCCCGGCCAAATCGACAATACAGATATTTTTGTCAAAGAAGAAGATATGACAGGTACGTACAAAATATTTATTATATTATTTCCACTATTGATTGCTATTCGGCATTCAAACAATTTAATAGTTTCCATTTTTTTTCATTTAATATTTCCATATATTTAAAACGGTCAAAAATATTAAAAGATTTTTTTTTCGTGGGAATAATATTCTTTTCTACATTTTTTCCTCTGACACGAAATTGCAAATATTAGTATTACAGAAAAATTATGGATACTTCAAAATAATCAAATAAATGATTTAAATAAGTTATAAAATCACAGATAAATCGTTAAAGATACAAAAAGTAATACAAGTGTGTGAAGTTAATACAAAACTATATATCGTGCGAATTTACAATAAAAATTCTATTTTAAGATATATTATAATATCAATCATCTTTTAAAGATTTGCTGCTCGTCTAATAGCGGCTTTCTCGCCAATTTTTCAAGTAAGAATTAATTGTGAATTACGATAAATTAAAAAATTAATCGAAACGAAATAATTTACCAAATTTGATCTCCTTGAAGCGAATTCAAATAAAATTTAGTTATGTCGCGAAGTCGCGTCCGTAAGAAAGAGGAAGAGAAAGAAAGAGAGAGCGAATAGCAGCTAAAAATACACTGTTGTGTGCGAGTTTTGTAAATGTCTAACGTTTAATTTCCGTTTCTTATCTCCGTGCTACGTACTCGCTTCGAAAGAGCTCTGATTAAAGCCGCAGCGGAAGCAGGACCGGCGGGATCACGACGAGAGCAAAGAGGTCACCGTGGTGGCGGTTCTCGAGGAAAAAGGGTTACGCAAAATGGCGCGCCGGGTTTACGAACCGTGTAATAGACGAGAACAGGGGCGGGTAGCGGAGACGGAAGTAGAGGTGGCGAAAACGGAAGTAGAGGAGGCGGCGGCGATGAAAGTAGCGACGAAGGTGGAGCTCGGCGTCGCGCTCCGTATGGATCCGCACGGGCGAATTCACAGAGAGGGAGGGAAAGAATGCAAGAGCGGAACGGGGTCGCATGGCAAGATGGTGGCTCAGTATATACGAACTCTTACGCAGCAAAAAGAGTGCCTATGGAGTCCTCACTTACTTCGTACGAGATGGTTACATATTAAATAAATGGCAGTGTTGTAATCGAAAGAGAAAGTGGACGAAGGAGTTACATTGTACTATTTACAGACTCGACTTTGGAACTCAATCGATGGACGTTACAGCCATTAGAAGTCCGTCATTTTTATTTCGTTAAAATTTAAACAATTTTGCCATCAATCTTTCGACAATATTAGATAAATAAAATTAGATTAAAAAATTTTTTTATGATAGAATGATCTTCCCACTGCTGTGACAAATTTTTTTTCAAAGTAACAATCCTATTATCGTGAGAGCCCTTTAGTTTTAATTTATTGCACGAACACAACAGCGATTGTATATTTCGCAAGATGAACCACGCGTGAATAATCTCTCCAACATTATTTGTTACATACTGATAATCCTGCTAGATTCGTTGCGTTTTTATCGCTGTTTCAAAGTACGATCTTAACGTTCTCCAGCCTCATTTCAATTCTTGTTCCAATTTCAGTATTAAGTATTTCAAGATTAATCTAATCATACGTCATATTCGTTCGATTTACTATTTCAATTTAACGACTACATTTTCTATTTAACTTTTACCAGCCACTCCCAGCTTATATCTCCATATATCTATAAACACGTTCTAAAGAAAGTAGACTGCAGAAACCCGGCTGGCTGGTGCGGATTCACCATCACCGGTAAGAGGCAGTCGATGAAGGAAAATGTCGGGGCCGTTCCCCGAGGTGGAGGTGGACGATGGTGGTGGGAATGAAAAAAAGGCAAAGAGAGAGAGGAAGAGAGGAGCAGCAGCAGGAGGTTGTGGAAAAGGTCTGGGAAACCCAGCCGGGCGACATACCTCCCGCGAAAGGTGGGCTCGTAGGTGGAGGCGGTGAAAGCTCCGCCTCTATCTCTATCGTGCTTTCCATCGCGTCCGCGACGCATTTTCCTACTTACGCGCGAGTTCACGCACGAGAAGCTCGCCCCGAGCTCGTCTGCCCGCAGTCAATCCCGTGGAACGCCGCGAAAGACGCCTCTGCCTCCCTCCCTTTTCCTGTCTCTCTTCCTCACCCTTTCCGAGTCATTGAACTCTATTCCATCCTGCTGCATAGAAAATGGAAACGCTCGGCATTACCGTCGAACTGTCGGTGATACTTTGTTGTGGACGGAAGAGGGTAATGTCGTAGATATAGACCCATGGAAGAACGCGAGGATAAACGTAGGCGATCTTAATAACAACGGTTAAGAGACGCATGTAAAATGCAGACAAAGCTTCAAAAGATGTTTAGAAAATTGCACGTGGAATGTTGAAAGGTCGATCTTTTAGATTTTTCAACGATATTCCTTATAGAGAATTATGTTCCTTAATGCGCCTATGAATTTATAAATTTATTATATGTTTATATGTATTTTGTGTTGTAACAAGTTTTTCATTTTTGAAAAGATGCAAGAGTCGATACTAACAGTAAGCAGAAATAAAATTCGACTTTCTTAAATGATACTTTTATAGTCTTCTACCGTTGTACCCCTTAATAATTATAACATTTATAGAGACTAAATTCTTGAATGAATTAAGAGATAAAAGAGAAGAATCTTGTGGTTTTATTTTAAAGTTTAGTCTTTGAAACGATTTATACTCGCATGCCAGAATTTTATCGATTGACAAACAAATCTACACGGCGTTATTTGCCTAATGTGACGCTTTTTAATGTAATTTTAAAGGTATATTAATACACATACACATTTTATTATAATCTTAAAAGTATCTTTTGATATAATCGCAGTTTGATAGCAAAAATTCACAATTACATAATTGAATTTTTGACGACGCAGTTGGGCAATTTGCCCGACGTGTCAGACTTTGAATGCAGCCTACTGATGCTACAAATATTTCGACGCATTTAATTGATCAGAAAAAAGAATTTTACTAATTAACCAATTAAAGAATGTTTCAAAGCATCAAATGCTTTGTACCGTAATTTTTACATTTTAAAAGCTTTGAATTATTGTAACTTTGAAATTAATGGCAAAATTTGGTTATAAAAATTACTAATATTTACAAAAATAATCATCAATATGAAAGATATTGATTTCTTAAGATTTGGAAAGATTGAAACCAGATTAACATAAACAATTTAATCCTCGATATTGAACTCGATCTTTTGCAATTTATGATCTGAAAAGGGGGTGGCGCATTTTAAACCGATCGTCGAATTGTGATCACAATTATAACGTAGACCAATAGTAATGAGAGACTAGAAATCCTCAAGTAAGAAATTGGACACCGACTACACAACTTCTGATTAATCCGCCACATTTTCACGATTTAAAATAGAATGAGGTAGATGTATAAGATAGAACGAGATGTGGATATCTCATTCAATCTTAAACGAGGAGCACGCACTCTTGCATAACGCATAATGCATAGGACATGAGAAACTCAACCGACCAGAGTTCTTTATTTCATGAAAAAGAAGGAAATGAAGAACTTATTTAGTTAGTTCATTTTCTTACGTTTTACACATTATGCGTTATGCAAAAGTATGTGCTGCCAGTTTTATGCATAATCTATCTCATCCTATCTTAAGCAGCAGGTCCTGAAAAATATGATAGACCAAACGTACGATGTCCAATCTCTTACTTGAGGATCTCTAACGGAGAAAACACCAGGCGACGGACTCCAAGGCCACGCGACCACACGTGGCAGCCGCTCGCAAGCATCTGGGACGATCCGCGATTTCGTCGGCCCCGGAGGAGGCTGTACGCCGTCGCGGCGGGGCGTGTTTCTCGCTCGACGAACCCCGCGAGCGGAAGGGATGACGGGCGCTCGCACACGGCGCAAGTCGGCCACAGGTTCCCGACGCCTGCGGACTCGATTCGCATCGCGTGTTGCCGCCCCCTTTCACCAAAGGGGGGACAGGCCGCGTCTGAGAGGTCCTTCCGTTCCCGCCGCTCGGATCCCTTGTCCTGCAGCACCTTCGCGGGCGTCGCCGCGAAAACTGAGTGAGAGATCCAGGTGCGCAATCCTCACGATGTCTTCCACGCGTTGTTCCTTCTCGTCGCTCTCATACCTTTCACCCCCTCCGATCCCCCTAACATTTCTCTCCCTTCCAATCGCCCTGCTTTTTTTTTAGCCGCTCTCTATCTCTGTCTAAGATTTTCTCTCTCCCGAGAGAGAGAGTAAGAACACGCGCACACAAATTGAGAGCGAGAAATGTGCAGCGGACCGAATATTTTCACACACGAATCGCGAAAGTTTGCCAAATTTGATTTCTGCTTGTGTAAGATTAATTGGAGGCGATAAAGGACAGAATGGTGAGACGACAGCTGCCTGAGTTAATAGATATACATGAGTAACAGATAAAAAAAATATACTAATTAATATTAATATTACAATAATAAAAGAAAGAGGTCCTACAATAAATTGTTTATGTTAATCTGGTTTCAATCTTTTCAAATCTTAAAAAATTAATATCTCTCATATAGATGAAAGAATACGCAGATGTGTTTAATGAATTATTAATGTATTATAACAAATTTTGAATCTTTGTATATATTTATGTAAAATATGTATCCAATAATAAAATGAATAGAAATAAATAAAGAAATATTGCAAAAAGATATAAATTATAAAATATGATATCTAAATCACTAAATATTTAAAAAATTGTTTTTGCTCCACACACAACTTATAGACAAATGAAAAAATTTCATAATTAGCATAATAATTTGTTAAATATGATTACGTCAAAAAATTTCGCATTTTCTTCAAAAGGTAATTGCATTATTTGATGTCGTTCTTATGCGACGATAATAGCAGTTTAATTATATTTAGATCAAAGTTTGGAATAAACTTTATCGAGATTACACGCGAGACTCGAGGGAACTTTTTAAAGATAGATAAGAAAGTGTACGCAATTACTTACCGATAGAAATATCGCAGATAAATGATAAATTAATATTGTTACGAATATGATGCAGCTGTAGCATTACTCAGCTACAGGTGTGGTGCAGAACGAGACGACTAGTTACCTGCGGTGCATTTCCTGTTGTATGCAAATGCCGTGAAACCTTCGGCAATTAATTTTCAAAATAATCGCTGACTATTGTATATCAGCTGTCATGGTGCAAATGGAAAGGCTGTTTTTTTATTTGTTTTTTTTTTAAACATGCGATATAAATCACTCACTGGAAATGCGACGATTAATGTTGGCAATTATTCTTATCTGGTTGCATTCATTTCATCTTGTTATCTTGACATGCAATCAATTCAATAAGTAATGAAGACAAAAGACAGAAAGTGCAAAGTAACTTAAATGCGTGAGAAAGACTTGAAGCAATATTAATGAGAGGAAGAATACAATATAACAAAGAACAATCTGCTGAGTTCATAAAATAGTTCTTATAAAAAATCGAACTTGGAATTATATAAAATGTATTTTTTGTAGAATAAATATGTACCAAATACGAAATTAAAAAATTTTAACAATAACTTAAATAATAAATATTATCATATTTCTTTCTCAATTATTTTGTTATTAAAATTATTTTTTGTTTGTGTTTCATAATTTTTAAAAGTAATATTAAACTAAATAGCGTATATCATAAAGTTGAACTAAAATGCAATTATTACATTTTTTAATTTTTTTCTACTACTTCGCAATTAATGTAGTGAAACAGAGAATTCTCTTTTTTAAAATAAACTTTGAAAAATTAATTTGAGTTACAAGATTTCCCAAATTTTTACTTCCTCTAAAATGCACTCTTTTTTTATTTATACTTCTCGAGCTATAATATATGCTACTCTTTTTCTCAATGCTTCACTTATTAGAAAAATATCACGTATCGCACGCTTATTATTTCATAGACGAAAAACATGCTTCCGCATAAGGATACGATGGTAAACAAAAAGTCCATATAATAAATATATTATTTATTTAATTTCTATATCATTATAATAATAATAATCAATTGCAGTATATTTAATCTATACTTACAAAGAAACGGTCCAAATTGTCCTTCACTGATTTTGATTTTGAAGAATTGCAGAACAGCAAAAAATAAGACACGTATCTTTTTATTTATGGATGCTTTCTTGTACATTTACAAAATTAAGACAATCAAACCCTATTTTAATCTCGATCAAATATCGATTAAAATTGTTACAATATATAAAAAAAATTTTCTAGAAGAAAAATATTATGATATTTTACAATTTCTCACAATTATGTATTTGTCGAAAAAATACATTTTTTAATATATTCCCCCCTCTCTCCCGTTATTATAAATTAAGATTAATTCGTGAACGATTTTTCTAACTTTTAAACACACACACACACACACACACACACACACACACACACACACACACACACACACACATGCAAAAAGAACATATAAAATATATGTCTTATTTTTAGCTGTTATATAATAAAACTCATTAAAATCGATGAGGGACTGTTCCAATTGTTTCTTCAATAATCAATAATATATAACATAATCAAGATTTGACTTGGGTACGACATGAAGCGTCTTTGCATATGTCTTTGTATATGGTACTGCACGTGTGTGATTCTGTCGAATAATATATCTCTGTGTATTTATAATGTCGAATCAAAGGCACAATTGGTGTTTTTGAACAAACAACAGTAATTGACCTACATGTTCTTCCGTCGTTTTAACTTCTAATTGCGATTCTACTCTGTTTCGAATTCAGCAAAAATCGTCAATTCTAAGATGTCAAAATTATCCTCAAGATTTGGAAGGATGAATGAACTATGTTGGCGAAAAGTCACATCGCAATTTTATCGTGAGAGTGTCATAACTGTCTTCTGTGTATGACTGCTATTCTAGAAATCGAAATAACGTGCGTCGTTTCGACATAGGCCGGATTGTTTTAGATGTACCTTTCGCCAATAATTAATATTAAATTACAAGTTTTCGTTCGAGAATCTAAATTGGCACTTAATTCGTTTCTGTATTCGGCGAAGATGAATATGAACTTGAAGACCCATGCAATTTACAACGAAATGACGCATGACTCTATTTTATTGACCGTCGTTGCGGTTGCAGACGCGTTACGTCTGGTCTGGATGCTGGTTCGGTTTAAACCTCGACCTTATAAGGTGAACCGGGGATGTGATCGTCGCCCCACTTGACGATCACGATGTACTCGCCCCGTTCGCGCACCAGGTAACTCACGTTGTAATTATTGCGGCCTGTGTGCTTTACGAAGACCTCCTCACATGGTCCTTTGGGCCCATACACGCCCACATAGAGAATATTATTACCTGCAATTACGATACTGATTAACAATTTCAAATAATTACTCGAAAAGTTAATTAACTCTCATGCTAGTTGTACATTCTTTAAATTATCACCTGGATTTAAACATCAAAATATATAAACAATACACTCTCTCTAAAACTTTTAAACTAAACGTCATTCTGAAAAGTGAAATCTCACTCTTATAGATTGAAAACTGAACCACTCTTTTTCAAGACTGGCTCAATTTTTACTCTTTAAAGTAAGATTTTACTTTAAAGAATTTAGAGAGAAATGTAATCACAACAAATTAATGATGTTTAATTGTGGAAAATATATTTTTACATATTTAATTGGATTGATAACAAACGTGATTGCGATCACATACCAGCGTCTCCCGCGTGCACAGTAAATTGATTTTGTTTTCCTAAGTAAGCTTTCTTGAGACCCATGCCTTTACTCGTCACTTTGCCCGCATCAGATTTAAACAATGGCAATATCGGTCCAGTCTGCTTGCTTTTCGATATCTTTTGCACGGTCTCTACAACGATTGAGCTTGTCTCTTGCGCTCCTCTCTCCGCCAAATCCGCGCCTGGAATAGACAGTATTTATTTTTTCCAATGCCGCCCTTTCTGTTAAATTTTATAGTTGCATAATTTATAAATTATTCTAACATTTTAAAAATATAATGATTTATAAATTGTATTCTTAGACTTGGAATGATAGAATAAGTTATAAATTATGCATACATTATTGAAAGTAGATAAAGAATACGCACCTGTGCAAGGAACCTTGTATGGTGAGCCGACGATATGGTAGCCGTTGTACTTGATGCTGATATAATAATCGCCTGGTACCAAAGGCGTGTACCTGACCTTGTAACCCTCCTCGACCTCGGTACAGTCCATAGCGACCTTGCTGGGTCCATCCACAGTGACTCCCAGCGCTCCGCTGCCCGCATTGCAGGTGTCGATGATGAAATCGGTTTTCTGACCGGTCTTGATCTCCTTTAGACCGTTGCCATAGGCGTGTAACGCCGCTGGATCAGCGTCCACTTTACCAACTTTGACACGATACGGACTACCCGATATATGCACTCCGTTGAACTTGAGGTGGATTTGATGAATGCCATTCTCCGTCGGCATGAACCTTACCGAGTATGTGTCCGCATCAATACTCTGGATGAAGCAGTCGTCCTGGGTGCCGCTTGGTGATACAAGCTGGAAGAATAATGGATAATTAATTCGAGCGACTCAGAAGATCAGCTTTTAACCCTCAACTATAGTTATAAAAACTACACTAAAGTAATCTAAAGTGTTATGTTTGAAGTACAGAATACAAGAACATCCGTCTGTGGATCGCTTACAGCTGATGAAGAAAGGTTTAAAATTTTTCACAATTTAGGAACTCATAATACCAATCGCCATGTACATATCTAGGATTTCAGTTAGAGAGTGGAGGGGGGGGGGCAAAAATTTATTTCACAGAAACTTATTAAAATACAATATATTAAAGTTTGTTTTCAAGAATCTTTAGTAAACTTTCTTACGAATAACATATGAGTCAATTGGGCAATGAGCGTTTAACTTTTCTTTCTCTCTCTCATCGTAAAAATGATTTCCATAATTTATTTCTTCTCGTCAAAATTTGTGAGGAGCAAGGGCACTCTTTGTCAGTTTGATTAGTATTGTATTAGGTATGAAAATATTATCAAACTGACAAATATTGTAAGTTTGACAATATTTTCAATATTCTATACTATATATCTAACACAAATATGAAAAAAATTAAATGATTAGCGGAACCAAAATGGCACAAATGGCACAATTCTAGTATTGAATTGTACATTATTTATAAATACAAAATCTTTTCTTGATATTGCATATTTCAAAGCATTTAGTTTCTTTCTATAATCTAAAAATTTTACTTCGTGTCCAAAGATTAGGTACTATATGACAGCATACGTTGACTCAGTGTTTTTCTAGTGGATCGTTGAGTCGCAAAAAGCCGAGTCAAAGAAAATAACATAGCATGACTTTCAAATGAGCTACCACCAAGAGGTACCCTTACGAGGATGACGGAAACACTACCACTTTGTGTCGAAATCCTCCATGTGACTCATCCAGCTATGTACATGTGGCGAACAGTAAAAATACGTTCGCGATCCCACCTACGCAGTCTGATGTGGTGGCGACTATTTCACAAGCGCGCGAGTTATTTACGGCACTCCTTCTCTCTTTCGTAAGGAGGTGTATCGCAGTGAGTTAAACTCGCGAATGTTACAGCCCCTGGAAGGACTGTCCAGAGAGAAAAAAAGGGCAACTTTACCTTCCCGTCCAGTTCACCCTTGGCGCCGTTCTTGCGCACCAGAAAGGTGCATGGCTTGTCGGGCTGCACTCCGCTTTCGGGAAACTGCGCGACCTCGAGTTTGTGTGCATCGCCCATCGCCGGTGAGATGTAAACCTTATGCGGCGAGTCAGGGATGTGCTGATCGTTGAACTTGATTCCCACCCTATATTCGCCTGAAAATAAGCAACGCACATTTTAATAAATTAATGGAGTAATATAGAATTGCTAGTATGAGACTTTTTTAATAGTAAACACATAGTCCCCAATGTTTGTCGAGAAACTATAATATAATGCATAATCAATTCTGATTTGTATTTTTTGTTTATTTAATACTCGTGTCAACTAATGTAATTTAATTTTAATCTTGGTTCAATTAACTTTTCATCTTTTTCTAGTTCTAAGAATTAAAAAAAGATGAAGAGCAAGTTGTGCCGAGATTAAAATTAATCTTCATTGGTAGGACATTATTTAAATAAAAATTAACTTTTAAGTGTAATGATAGTTTTTGTTTTGAAATATTTTATATAATATAATAGTAAAGAAAACTAAAATAATTAAAATAAATCGTAGATTGTTACATCACAATTATTAATATTTACGTGGAAATTGGGGATATCTACAAGGTAGCCATGTTCATTATTTCCGAAAGAAACGCGATGGATAAATAAATTACGGAACGTTCAAAGCGAACTGTGTTTTCCATCCAACAAATCAGAAGGGAAAGTTCAGGAAAATATCCGCCCAAGGATCGAACTAACCATCGCCTTGCTGACACTCCTGTGACTCGTTTCCGGTCAGGACGATCTGCGTGGTGGCTGTGAAGGTAGCCATCGACCCCGGACTACGTCACGGATTTCGCCGAAAATGAAAGTCCAACGTGAAGGAAACACGTGGAGTCTTGGCGTGCGAGACAAACGAGGAGGAAATCAGGGGTAGTTGGAAGGGATCGAGGAGGGGGAACGGAAAGCACAAGAGAAAAAAAAGGAGCGAAGAGGAAATAAAAAGGTGGAGAAGAGAAAAGAGACGAACGATCTGCAGCTGTAACCGAAGGTTGGTCGCGTACCACTACTTTTCCTCAGGTCGATCCTGATCTCGATTCGTTGGCTAGCTTTCTCCCTCCTCATTCCCCACACCCTCGTGTTTCTGTTTTGCTCGCGCCCCCGTGCCCCCGTCGGTCTCCCCACCGCGTCAAAATCCGCTCCCACGGGGCCCAAATATAACCATCGCGTGCTAATCCGCGTCCAGCCATGAGTAGCCAACTGCGGGGCCAAAATATGGATTCACCTTAACAAATATAGACGACGATATTTCGGGAATCGAGAGAGAGAGAGAGAGAGAGAAAGAAAGAGAGCTGGACGATCAACAGGAGAGAAGGGTAGAGAGGCACTATGGACGATGACGGATCAAAGAGCAGTCGAACCGGATTCATTAACACTTTGTGGATAATCAACGTTAATCTATGTTCATAGCTACGATACGCATGTAAACCCAACTGGGCGTGAATACATGGTTAATCCCAATATTAACAGAAAACTGTTAAAATAATAATTATTTAGATGAATTAAAATTTGTTAAAAATTTGCAAAAATCTAGTGGCTTCAACGCAGATATTTAAAGACAAAAGGTTCATTGTCTATTTTATCAAGTCATTTATGGCTTTGATATAAAAAAAAAATACTTTCATCAAATATTTTATATACCAAATTATATTAAAAGAATATTATTAGTTGTTTAAAATTAATAAAAAATACTATGTAATCATGAAACAATCGTAGAATAATTATTAGAAAAAGATAGATAAAAAAAGATGTCGAATCTCAAAAACTTTCGGAGATCGGTAGCATTCTGTTTTTTTTTTTTAATTTGTAGAATATATTTTCGTAAGTAGAGTAACATTTCGTTTTATATTCTAGGAAATATTTAAGTATAATTTCATTACCTCGTGATTAAATTTACACGTATTAAATCCAATGAACGCCCGATCATGGGTGATTTAGTTCCCGTGAATATCGTCGGCGATCCATAAAATTCGTGCGGATAATTTTGGAACGCTCGTGAGTCACTTGGCCGACAGTACGCAATCGATTAGATGCGTACGCGTGCGGCGAATAATCTATCATGATGCAAAGTATGCGTAAATGTCGTTTAACGGAATTTATTTAGCGAATAAATTTATAAATACTTAAGAATCGGTTACCGTCTTTTCAAGGCGCGAATTACCTTCAACTAGTCTCACATTAGTTAGGAATGGATTGGCAAAAGTCCATTTTTACCACTATATTGTAACATTTTATGGGTACTTCAAATGATGGATTGGTAATTCGTAAATGTTGCAGTTCTAAATTAGCGGTTGGAAACGTATAGCCTGCGCGTGCAATGACTTTAAACACAAACATTGCCTGCGCTTTTCATAGAATTTTGCAATGGCCATTGGCGGATCTACGGGGGGGAGGCATGAGGACCATGACCTTCTTTGGATCCAGAAATATTTTTTAATTTAAACAACTCCTAAATATAAAAACCAGATTCTGTTATATCATTCTTCTTTTGTGTTAATGTAATTCTAAATAAAATGTTTTATAAATTATACATTTAAATAATAATTTTATAATTAATACGTTTAAATAATATTTTTTCAATGTAATAATTTGAGACGCTGAGTGGCCTGTTGCTCGATGCGATTGACTCGCGATCTGTAGATCTAAATTCAATCCCACCTGCGCCCACATACGCGATTTTTCGCGTTTAAAGAGCCGAAAATGGCTCCACTTGATGATTAAGACACTTTTGATCACCAGCGCCGTTAGGATCCAGCGTTAAACTGTAGGTCCCATATATCAGTAATATGCATCGTTCTCCCATATTGATCTTTTCATATTTGACCTTAAAAAATTTTCGCTTGTAACGAATCAATGGTCACTTCCTTGAAAAATTTCTGGATCCGCCAATGGCGATGGTCACCGCGTATATAAAGTAAAAAAAGAACACACTCATAACTTACCGGGTTCACTAACGACGTAGCTAACGTAACAACTGCCGTCCTTGCGATCCTTGAAATCTATTTGCGCCTTGCTAGGTCCCTCGACGGAGACGGCAAGAGTGCCCGCGCCCGCTTCCCTGGTCCAAATGTTGAATTCGCATGGTTCGCCTTGCTCTCCCCTTTCTAGACCGGGTCCACCCGCATGAACTCTGTGCGCACCACCGTCCCTAAGCGGACCTACCGTGAACTGGAAAGGCGAGCCAGGGATGTGCATGGACTTGTAACGCACGGATACCGTGTGCACGCCCAATTCCTTAGGCACGAATGCTACCGCGTAGATGCCATCCTCGGCCTCTTTGATCTCGGCATCTTCAGTGACACCACCGGGTGACGTGACAGTAGCGGCGAGATCAAAGGACGTGATACCGGGCATCTTGAAGGTCAATTTGCACTGGTTGCCGACCTCAGTGATTGGCACAGCCTCTCGCTGTCTTTGAATCTTCTCCCTCTGTCGGTTGCTACCCTCTCCGCTAACTTTGACGGTGAATGGCGAGCCCTCGACGTGGTGGTCCGCAAACTTCAAATTCATGATGTAATAACCGGGCTCGGTGGGCTTGTAGGAGATGTTAAGAGTGCCGTCCTCGTTGTCCTTGCATTGGATCTCGGCTTTGCTCGGGCCTTCCATCGAGAGGGAGAGACCACCGAAACCAGCATTCCTCGTATCAATCGAGAATTTGTTCTCCACATGAGTCTTACCCTCCTTCAGACCGGGACCGGAAACTTTAACCTTCTTCGCGTCACCGACCTCGCGATCCTTCACGTCGATCTTGAAGGGGGAATTCGGTATGTGCTTGCCCATTCTCTTCACGCTCACGGTGTGCTCGCCCGCTTCACGTGGCGTAAACGACACACACATGTTACCGCTCCCCGGCATTTTCTTTAGAAAACACGGCTCCTCCAGACCGCTGGGTGCCGTGATGGACGCATTTAGAGATTTGATATCAGCGTCGGACACTTTACCCGGCAGCTGCACCTCGCTAGAAGAGCCTACAGAGATCTGGTTCCTCTTACGGCCCTCGCCTAAAAACGGCGAATTTTTAATTGTTTTAATTTTTTCATTATAAAATCATTATAAAAAAGTGAAATTTGAAAATCAAAATTTTAGAAACAAAGAGTTATAGGTATATTATTAATATATTATTAAAACAAAAATTCAAAATATTTAAAATAGTAATAATTTCTTATTTAATATAACCTAGTCCTTCAGTTTTATAAGAAATAAACCGTTCAGTTTTATAAACCGTTCAGAAATAAAAATTAAAGCATCCTTATGCGCACGAGATGAGAAAAATCTCGATCTTGTCTCGAAATCTCGTCGCGTGCGCATCTCTAATCCACTTACCCGTAATTTTGGCAACAAAAGGACTGCCTCTGATATGCTTATCGCCAAACTTAACGGTAATTTTGTATTCTCCGGGTGCGGTAGGTAGATAGGACACCGATACCGTGCCATCCTTGTTGTCGTGACAGCTTATTTCGGCCTTACTGGGCCCTTCGACAGCCAATGAAAGACCACCCGCACCGGCACCTTTCGTCGAGATGGTAAAGTTTCCAGGTTCACCACAAACGCCGTAAACCAAACCTGGTCCATACGCTGTTACATATCCACTCGCCAAAGAATCGACATGGAATTTGTAGGGAGAACCTGGCAATAAAATCGTATATTAATATAAAACACATAGTAGAACATTTGTTTTACTTAAATAATTTGTGTAGTTTTGTTAAAGAAGAAAGTAAAAGCGGAGAGATTATCTGAAAAAAATTTATATTTATATAATTACTCGTGAAATTATAATTTTGACCTAAATATCGATTTAATGAGATATTATAATAAATAATGTATAAAAAATGTTTTTTTATTTGACAGAAGGTAATTGGGAAATTTTATATTTAATGAGATGGTCGCGTGAAGTAAATTAATTTGTCAGACGGGGGAGATTTATTATTAGCGTAAATTGGCGCTCGTGAGATCCATTACACGGGGAATGAAATTTCATATAGCCTCTGTGTTTCAGGATCGTATGGATCGTACGTGCATCGTACATTAGCGCGTTATTCTTGGAATGCTCTGTGAATCTTCTATGATCGATCGCACTTCACGATTGCGTAATCGCCGTTAATTTGCGAGATGAATGGATTAACTTACCCTGGACGTGTTCGCCGTTAAATTTCACATAAATCTCATGAAGGCCCTCTTCCCTCGGCTCGTACTTGATAGATACCGTACCATCATGATTGTCCTCGATAACTGGCTTGTCTACGTTTCCGCTAGGCATCTTTACTTCAGCTGAAAACGAGTGGCGTTCATCAGGCACATCTCAAGGACATCCGCGCGACATAGTTTCCTCGAGCGCGCCACGATTGGTTGGCACTGATGTACAAAATTGCAGCTTTCGCACCCAAACAAGATTTCATATCAAAAATAACTACTTAATGTTTGTGTTTGTCAACTCTCGGTTTCATATTCAAAGATATACAGTAATTCGCACATAAATAATATTCCTCGAAAATAGAAAGATATATTTCTTGTCCTAACAGGTTTTAATATTTAAGTTAAACTTATTTGGTAATTGCATCTTAAAATATATAGAAACGATTATTATTAACTTGTGAATATATATCTGGAAAATTTGCAAAATCTTTGAAAAAAAAAAGAAAGAAATGATAAGCCGATATTTTTTTCGATCAGGGATGCGTATCAGAAAAAGTCGTGTTATGAAACTCACACACACCGTGCAGATTTATTAAGTATTTAATTAAAGTATTCACACAAATTTGTGGTGGATAATGTAAAATAATTTTACTACGGTTACTGATAATACGATTCCGAAATACGATGAATTACAAGTCATTTTAAATATTATTTGCTGAATTAGTTGAAGACAAATTGAAAGAGCTGTTGAAGATAAAACCTTTTTTCGTATCGACGTAGAAAATGCTCTGAAAGATGAGCGGCGCGAAATCAAGTCCAGGTCCTGGAATTTCCTTCTTTTCTTGAACGCTCTTAGCGTAGCAGATCGGTCCACGCGCAGGACGGTTGAATTCGCTGAAGAATACGCTCTTCAACCAAGCTTTATAGAAGGTCGATACCTCCTGCCACGTGGCTGGTATTTCCGGTTCTCTATCTCCCCAAAACATCTCCAACGAGTACACTTCAGGATCACGAGAATTTCCGTTGAAGCACTTGATGAACTATCGTTATTCTGATCGATTGCAGGATCTTTTT
Source organism: Mycetomoellerius zeteki (assembly GCF_001594055.1). Lineage (NCBI taxonomy): Eukaryota > Metazoa > Arthropoda > Insecta > Hymenoptera > Formicidae > Mycetomoellerius > Mycetomoellerius zeteki. Next base: position 2,743,409 of record NW_017257632.1, read on the forward strand.
ATTCTAAATCGTTGCAAAAATGAATCGCGTTTTTTCAAACGAGAGAAAATTTACACATCTATGTTGTCAGAAGAGTAACAACGTATTTTACTTCTATGATTATACATATAAAGAGACAAGTACACTGCAAAAAGTTTTCTTTTACATTTGATTTTCTCTGCGTGAAAGATAGGATCTGTCTGTAAGTCTAAAATAAAAAATAATAATAATAAAACCATTTTTATTAAAATAAACTCCGGTAAAAAATTAACTTGTATACTGCAACCCAAGTGCACTAAATGTCTTCATATATGTGTGTAATTTTTTCTGTGTAAAAATAGCACTATATATACTACACCTTTATATGTGTAAATCCGTTCTTGTATATGCAGCACAGTATGTCATTTTTATACCGAAAACTAAATCACACACATATGAAGGCACTTATTATACACTTGAATTTGTAGCATGCAAATCAATTTCGTCTAGAATATCTTATTTTAATTAAAAACTGATTTTATCTTTTTTTATTTTGCTTTGTAGATAGATTTTATTTTTATTTTACACAAAAAAATCAAATGTAAAAAAAATCTTACATCACTTCCAAATATCGGTTGGGATGATTAAGTGAAAGGATCCAGTTACGAGCGCGCCGTCATGTGCGACAACACCTCGAGGATGAGATCCCCCGAATAGATCGGCGTTGATAAATCTTCTCCGGTACCGAAACGTCTACGCTAAAAAAAAATCAAGAATTTCTGAGGGGCAACCGACTTAAGGAGACCGACCCACCCACTAACCGACCCACCGACCGACTGACCGAACGGACGTCTTCCGGCGTTTTCCAGCGATCTCGTTCGCGAGGTCTCCAGCTTGATGGCGCCTGTCAGTCGACTTCACGAGGGCGCATCTCCGACACGACTGACGGTCGCACAAGCACCAAAGTCGGTCGGCGGCGAGGACGATGAGAGCTGGCCGTCGATCTGGGTGATCTTTTTTCCAGCGTTAGCTACCAGAGGCCAGTTTCGTGTCGCCTATCACAATTGCCAGTCTACCTTGTCCATCAAACATCCTCGTCCCTCTTTTCTTCTCTCTCCTTTTTCAATTTTGATCTCTCTCTCTCTTTCTCCCCCCCTTCTCTCTCTCTCTCTCTCTCTCTCTCTTTCATTTTGTCTTTCTTTACAAGCGACCTGTCCCTCTCTATTAGTCATGCCACATGAGGATCACACGTACGCAGGAATATGACCAACGCATATATATCTGTACACGCATACACGATCAGGGTGAACCTATGGAGGTTTACGCACGCGCTAATCCGAGGATTCCGCGGCTGGTGGGAGGAAGCGGATGGTCGACGTCGCGGCGCCTGCACCTGGTGCGCGAAAATTTATGACATCAGGTATATCGGTGTATGAAAGTATATTTTATATATATATATTACACGCGTGTGCGTGTGTATGTATGTATGTATAGTAACCGCGGTTCGTCGAGTTGAGGATGGATAGATTGCATAGCTGGTTACGTGACGGGATCAACGCTGGACGGGTCCGCTCGATCGGGGTAAATTGGGAACACGACGACGCGACCATCATTAGACGTGCACGCGATGACGTTATTGCCAGGCGCTCGGGATATTGCTTTTGATTGCTAAAGAAGAGGGCTCGAGGTCGTCTTTGGAACGTGATACTTCTCGTGGCGAGGTCCAATTAAACAAATTATTATTATAACTTGAAAAGAAACATTATTATTCTTATTCTTACAATTAGAAACACTATCTCTTTCTTCTTCACATCAAAAATTTTTTCTAGATACTTGATAAGTACATCTTCCAATGTTATATGAGAATTAGAAAAGAGTTCTTTAATTCGTTATTAAAAAATTAATATGTAATTACACTTTGTATTTTGCTCTATTTTTTTAATTTAATTTTAACTTTTCGTAGCCACATTGGGTCTTTTTTTACTCAAGTGAAATTTCACTATCAAATTTCTTGGCACAAGTTTCAATTTTTCTTAAATAAAAGTTTCAACATTTAAATTAAATAACTATTTGGCAACACAATAGAAATGTTGAAAAGTAATTCTGATTTCTTCAAGATTTTTTAAAAGTTATTAGGAAACAGTAAAAAAATTGGGCTGGACGAAAAAGATCCAGACTACGAAGTAAATAAAAATATGTGTGCTTACAAAGGGTTAATTTATTGTATATTTAAAGAATTACGTTTGAAATACGCAGGAATGAATAAATTACACATTAATAATATAATAAGTGATATAGTGATTTGTTTTTTACTTTAAATGAACCCGGAACGTTGCAGAGAAATATTTTTTGAAATATTTTAATATATCTTGCATCTCTGATTCTTTTTCATTTCTTCGTGTTCTTTCTAATAGGGGGTTACGTAAATTATCACGTGGAAGGAATCCCGGAATTCTCAAGATAGACGGGAATTTCAACGCGTAATATCCTGTCCACGCTTCCGTGAGTATCATTTCATTTACCAAAGGAAGTCGTCAAGCAAGCGAACCGGTTCGTGCAAGTCGCGCATTTAACACGCGCCATAGCCGTTATGATGAAGAGAAACGGGTGTCTGCCGGGCCTAAGTAATTGCGGACAAGCGTAATGCGCTTGCTCGCACCGTGCAATATTATTCGTGTATGCATTGGCGCGCGTCAAAAGTTCCCGAAGATATTAGCGTAATCCGCCAGAAAATCAACGACCTGATTCAAAGTGATTTTTCATCCTAATCCAACTTCCTTAGTTTCTGTATTCCTAGACGTGATATTAACATTATAAAATAAAAGTATTATTATTTTGCGAATTGAAGACGGAAGCATATTTACACACAAGATCGCAGCGGGATTCCAGTGACAAGATAATGATCTCTTGGCAAGATGTAAACCACCGTCCGGAATCAAATCGCCCGGGTTCGTCGACCGGAAAATCGCTCCAGTTGGTCTTCGCATATCAAGAGAAATCCGGACCGGGGGATGAAGAAGCAAACTAGTGAACGTGGAAGGGATCGATCTTTTTCTGGACCCGCCATCGTCCTCGGTCGCTCGGAATCTCGAGGCTCGGCTTTGGACCAGCCACGGGTACGTGCATCCGGAGCCACTTAATCACCCAATATTAATATCGCGGACAGTACGTCGCGCTTATCCGACATACATACCGTCCTTCCACGCGCCGGGCTGTCCAGCCATATTTTTGGCAAGGTGGTGGATAAAGCGCGAATACGAATCCGTCGTGTCTGTCATTTGAATACGGGTTGGTCAATCGCGAAGCATTACATATAATTGAATCACTTGTCATCGCTGGTCTATTTATTAAAGTAAGCTCCACATCCATAAAGAAAGGACTGTTTCATTTATAATGTTGTTCAGTAACACTACAGGGACTTAGCATTGATCTCTCAATTCCCTTGACGCTCAGCTTACTTTTAGCCAAGAAATATTTATTTCATTAAATACCACTAGCTTTTAGGAAAAACCGGAGCTGATTATCATATAAAATTAATTGTCAAAAAACTTATGACTCAGTCAATATATAGCAGGACATTCTCTTTTTTTTACTATAGATTGCTAATATAATATTAAATTATTGTGAAAAATGATTTGTACCAAAAGTGTTGTGTGTATTACGACTTTTAAGAAAATCAAATTGGTAAGTAAATTTTTTTCTTTTATCTCTCTCCATCATTATTCAAAAATTACAACTATCAGTTCAGGTTCCCTTTACTATTAATTTATTAACGATTAAATTTGAAGTCTAATTAATATGTTTTGAAATTAATCTTATTATTCCATTTATCTAGCAGAAATAGGTAATTATCTTATTATACTAAAGTTCTTAATTCAATTTCGAAGTGTTAGATGGAACTACATCGTTGATCATTAATCAATTCAACTCATCAAGTATACGTTGGTACGAGTAATCAAATGCAGTATCAGTGCGCACGCGTGATTAATGATGATATTCTTCGTCATGTTAAGTAAACATTTAAGAATGACATATGTATTAATTGTTGCAGAAAAGAAAGAGGAAGTTGTATTCAAACAAAAATTTAAGAGCGCATAAAACGTGCCGAATCCGTCTTATTCCGTGAGGCGGAAGAATCCGTATCGTAAAATCTCAGCAGAGCAGCACACGTTGCGCAGTAAAATCTGAGATTTATTTCCGCGCAGCGAATAGATTCCAGTCGACGTTGCGCTCGACTATTGCTAGTTAAACTAATAATAGAAAATAGACTAAATAAACTAACTGCTGCGAAGATATTATGTCAATACTATTTACAGTTCAGTCAACATTGAGAACAAGTTTGTTTTTCTATATGCAGTCATACATTTAAAAAGGTACATCTAAAAAAGTGGTAATTTCGAAAGCGCATTTTTGAAAGATTAATAAAAATCTACCAAAATACCCATTTTCGAAAGATTAATAAAAATATTTGTCATAATAAGATCCTTATTGTATAATTATTAATTAAATAAAAGAGTTGAATATAAAAAACGCAATCTATGCTATAGTAAATAAGAGAATACTGCGTCGTTCGAAGTTGTGTGAGGAAGTAGTGTGAGCTAATAATAAGTCAGACAATCCTACAAATTCTACCCGATAGCAGTTAAGGAGATTTAATTAATTAAAAGTTTTATTATTATTGTCTCTTAATAGTGTTCTTAATAGTATTGTTAGTATAGTAATGTTCGTAAATAATATTCATAATCTTTAGGTGAAGTAGTATGAGACTTTATTAAGTCATACAGCTATGCCCACTTGCTGTGCATTGAAATTAAAATCGTAAAATAATCTCTGCTTTTCCATAAATAAAAACCACTTTAATACTTCGTACCTTTCTATTAAACAGATAAGCATTAAATTGCTGATAAATGCTGTAGTAATTTTTATATTTTATTTAATTTGTATTTTTATATTTTTATATTTTATATTTTAATTTTTAATTTTTATATGTCCAACCAATCGTAGAACGCACTCGTAACTTATATCATTATATAGCAACAACTATGAGAAAAACTGGGTAAATTTTGAAATAAATAGTAAAGCAAAGTTTAAAGAATGGATGAAAATTTTAAGAATTTTTTCTGGAAATACAAGCGGAATATATCACTTACAAGTAACTGTGCCACCGCTCGGGAGAGGTAGTGGGATGGAGTTCAATCGGATAACGTTAAAATTCTTTTTTGATAGCTCCTGCTGGCTGCTACGTTTTGTAGTGACAGTAGAGCTCTCCTGTAGGGTTGTGCTGCGCTGCTCAACGTGTTGATTTTGTTTCTGCCGTGTTTTGCGAGCTCGTTGAGTTTTGTGCGTGCTATGTTCCCGATATTCCTCGGATGCCTGAAATGTTGTTAAAATTGAAAAATAAGTTAATAACATTGACATCTACAATATCTTTTCGCCAGTCGTAGTCAAACACTTTAGACTACAAATAATTATAAATTTTTGATGGAACAGTTTACTATAGAATAATTGACATTAAATGTATTCTTTAAGTTATACGTGAAGATGTGTTCCTGGAGACAATGGATCGCGATATCGCATGGATATTTTGGTGCTGGAGAAATGCCAAGTATTAGAAAAAGCTTTTGTTTTTTTACAGAATGCGAATTAAATTCTTGCGAAATCTTTGTAGGAAAAAGAAGTGCAGGAATTTTCGAAATCAGGGGAGATGGTGTTACATCTCATTACGATAGAATCTACGTATTTCGATGCTGGTCACAAGCCAAAGTACGATGCGTGTAAAGAATTTATTATGTAACCACGTTCGAATTATTGCAAAATTCGTATCATCACAGGAAGCCTGCATCTATAATGAATTCGCATTAAAGCAATCACGATTCCGCTGCGGTTAGTTCTGCTGTAAATCACAAGTTACATTTAAGTTCAGTTGATTATATTGTTGCGGCAATATTATTTTATATTTAAATCATGGATTTAATTATAAAATAAAAAAACAATGTTTAAATACATCAATACAGCTTTAATAAATAGAAAACATTTCTGGAAATTATATATTTTCTCATGGCCTATAAACATATGCTGTCAAAGAACAATATTATATTATGAATTTAAAACTATATCAATTATTAAATTTATTAAATTAGGAAAGAGAAAATTTGAGAGAAAAAATTGTTTTTCTTCAAGATACGTAATAATGTAATATTGTTTATTATATCAAAATTGTTTAATATCTCGTATATTATATATATTAATTGTAAATCTTATTATATATTATTTTACGAAAACAAATTTTATTCTTTTCAGTTATATATATATGCAAGAATCTGTTCAAGACAATCGAATTCCGTAAAGTGCCGCTGTCAATTAAGAGGTACGAAATATTATATATACGAAGCCTGTTGATCATCGAGACGCAATATTGCAGCTGAAACCAAAATTAGCTTTCGGGGAGATACTGAACGTGATACATAAATAGTCGCTTTCATGGTGCAAAATGCGACACGATGATATATATCAAAATAATATTATTATAAAATAAAAGAAATAGCGAAATTAAATAATCTATTTTTGAAATTTGTTTAAAAATATAATTTATACATGATTCTGTATAAATTATACATATATAAAGGTAGGAGATTATAATTTCATATGATAAGATTTCTATTTCTTTGTGTATATGAACGCTCAGAACAAAATTTTTTAATTATAAATCCTAATAAAAGGATTCTAGTATTCTAGTATACCAAAACCTATTTAATCATCTTGGATTAGATATTATACACCGACATATATAACGTTTCGCTATTTCCCTCTTTTGATTTTTTTTTAAATTCTACAAAAGTAAAAGATATGTTAAAGCATTTTTTAAATTTATTCAATACTGTATATTAATGACGCGCAACCCTATTTTTAAGGATTATTTTCAAAGAACATTTTTTTTCAGAAATAAGTAAAATCTTGCGGGCTACATAATGTTTATTTTATTTGCATAAAATAAAAAATATAATTTTATATTTTCGGCTATGAACCGGCGGGCCACAAGAAATTCACAAGTAAGCCATATGCGACTCGCGGGCCGCAGGTTGCGCATCACTGCTGTATATTACTATTATTAATTTGGATAAATTGCAAAGAAAATTAATTAATTTATAAAAAATGAGACGTTATTATTCTGTCAACTATTCGCTCAAATCAGTGTCATTTCTTATTCAATTGATAGTTTGTCGCGATGACTGATCTCTCGTATCACTCACTCAGTCCGCAAACGATTGCGATCGACACAAAACCAGCGCCATACTCTAAGCCTCCTAGAGATCCACGGGCCTTCCCTCTCTCTTTATAAGGAATGAGATTGATTGGTTGTGAATTCGCGTATCTAATAACTAACTATCAGGCATCGGCTTCACCGATTAACGAGAAAACGCCCAGCTACGTCGGTGGCCGACACGAAACTCGCGCTTCTCTGCTATCCAAGTAGTAATTCCGCGCACAATGCTGAATTTCATGTACTATAATAGATGCCCAGCCCCCACTCGTACACATTACAAAAGAATTAAGAGTACAAAGCATAATGTGAATTGCGCTGTAGTCTATAAATCTATAAATCAATTCGTTGATCATTGAAGACTATTATAGAAAATTGATTTTTTAATAATCTGTGTGATATTATATTTCTGGACTTCTTCAAAATGGGAAATTTACGACTCAATGTAATATAGAGTAATAGATAGTATAATTAAATCATACAATTCGATATAATCGAAATATATATAGCAAATAAAATGTCAATACTTTAAATATACTTAATTAAATGTTTACTATTAAATAACAATATATAAAATTATTAAAATTGATAACACAGTCTGCAATATTTTACATACATCATACAAAGTTGAAATCTCAGATCCGCTATCGTAATATGCATGCAGAACAACAGTAAATTTGGATAAATCCCAAATATAATGCCATGTTTTTGTTTAGCTATATTACGACTAGTTTAGCTATATTAAACTAACATTAAAGTAAGAGATTCACGGTTTTCTTAATGCCCTATAAATCTGAAATTATTTATGCAGCTCTCTCTTGGATGTGCATCATTTTTTAAATCGTGACCTATTATATATAAGAGAATTCCTTATTATTGTATTTTTTGACAAAATTGATTGTATAAAAAAATATGAAAAATAAAGCACCGATTTTCATTTATAAATGAATAAAAAATGCGAAAATTTTTACGACAATTATTTCAGAATCCTGCAAAACGAGAAATAATGGCAAACGTCGGCGCCAGCCGTCAACAGGAATGTGTCGCACAAAGTCACCGTTGTAAATCGTGGCACGGGGTTTAATTTAACTCACGGTATTAATTCACTCCCCCGTCTCTCTTGGCCACCCACTCCGTTTCTGATTATAAATTTGGGAAAGCTTGACTCGCACTCGAAATAGTCTAGGAGCTCTCAGTGGAGGATGGACGGCATCGAGATACGTATTGGATTTCAAAATGGATCGTAGCTTTAATATGGAGAATATGATTAATATATTCCAAGAATATAGACATCTTACCAGATGTCATCTTATTAGACAATAGATCGATCACTAAACACGTTGTACATTTCTGAATATTATTTATGTGCAACAGTCGCGAAGAATTATGACGCGTGACGCGACCTGTCACTTTACTGTGCAATTCAAATTTCTCTTGACGTAAAATAATTTTGTCTTAAACGTGTTGTCTTAAACTATTTCCATGAATCGTGAATCGTAAAGTAAACAATTTATTTTACGTTTTCCTAATTTTAAAATATTTATTAAAATATTATTTTTTATTTCCAGAGAAGAGATGCGTGTGTAATAAAAAGACGCGAAAAAAGAACAAATAAATGATTTAGAAAGAAGCGTAAAATTATTATTGAAATTATATATCAAATAATAAAATGTAACGATTAATAAAATTTTTAAGAAATAACTTGTGATTTCTCAAACTATTCTATTGACTGTTGGAAACAGAATGTGGTTGACTATACATATATTTATAACAAAGTATGTAAAATTGAAAATAGCACTTTAAGCTACATGACCTAAAAAATGAAAATCATGTATCTTGAAACAATTGACACTTCTCAAGCATTGAAGTTTAGTGAGTTAATTGAGCAGGTGTCACAAAACGACATGACGGCCGCGCGAATATGCGAGCATTTATATCACCGACATAGATCGTGTTCCAACTCATTGCATTTCTCTTAGCGTCGAGATAATTAGATTTCAAAGCAAAGCAAACCAACGACAAGTCAAATTTGATAAAGATGAAGATGGAAAATATAAGAGAAAGTAGAAAAAAAAATTTTTCAACGATCTTTACTTAGAAAGAAAGATATCTGATATCGTATATTCTGTATGTAAGTTTTTCCCAACTGATAATCAGTGAAGAAAGTCATCCGACTTAAATAAACAGACGCATAATGTCCGACCATACATATCTGTTTGTATTAATACATGATAAAAATACGTAATAAAATTAAGTAAAAAGATTTAAAAAATAATATTTAATTACGTTTTTATTTATTATAAAACATTAGTAGAAAAGATTGAATTGATAAAAAAAATGTAAAACAATGTATTTCTGATTGTATTTCCATATAGCACAAATCTTCAAGAACCGTTCTGAAAGATATCCTGAAAATGTCTCAACGTCTTGAGAACGTTCGCACGAAGATCTCTGGGATAAAGTGTACTCTCTCTGTATGGGATTATTATTTAACCAAATTAATCTAAATTATGAAATGTTCATATTTCGAAAGAAAAAGTTTCCGATGTTTACTGAATTAGATTAGATAGTTTTTGGTTAAACATTATGTGGATTAATAAAAGTTCTTCGTGACTCTCCACTTTTAGCAGGTTAATGGCGTTCCAGCATTTGCGATCGGAGGCACTCTGGACCACTTGATGACGGCAGCACTCACACGCGTGCGCACAGATGCACATGCATACACATACACACAGTTGATCTGTAAGATGGGAAGGGATGTGCAAAGATAGAGAAGATATAGCGAGAGATAAAGATGTATGCATGTGTGTGTTACTTGGAACGGAATTCGTGTTACGGCGCGACGTGTGATGATGGGCGGTCCATGTGATGATATGCGAGGATTTGTGCGATAACGAGCCGGCGGATGCGATCCCGATGAGTCTTCGCAGTGGACTGTTTCACTGGAGACTACGCGACAATATCCTGCACTACGTGTTGCCTCTATAGTTAGATACACCTCGCGCCCCACCCACCCGGGGCTCGTCGTCGACGAGAGCACCGGGCATCCGGATCGACATCGGGAAGACGATTACGAGGAAACTTCACGTATCATCACCCTTTGTCTTACGACTTTTCAAAATGAACCGATTCACAAGAGAAAATATTTAAAAACGAAATTACAAAACGCATCCCTTATTTCATTCTTAGATCTTGTGTAAAAACTTATTGATTGATTACAAAAATATTAGTATATTTTTAGACATTAATTTAAAAATTGATTTCTAAATTTGTATTCATCATACGTTATTGTTTTCATAAAAAGAATTTTGGAAACACTAAATAATATTAAGATGCGATAATTTTATTAGCGTTTTACGATCTAACTCCTTGTAATTATTTTATATTTTACTAGACGGACTTGGCATATTTGCCGAAACATTTTACACCATAAATACATATGAAGGAAATTCAAGAATTTCTTTAATATAATACATACGATTTAAAATAGCAATTAATTTAATTTAAAAAGTTAACAAGAATATATAAAAATTGTATTTAAATCGTTTTAGAAACTTTCAAACAATTTTCAAGAAAGTTTCAAAAAATTATTTTAGTTATAGAAATTTTAACTTTTAATTAATTTTTTATTATTGATTATAAAATGTACGTTGCTGAGTAAAGAATTTCGTAAAAACTTCAAACATTATTATAGTTTTTTATATTAATTTTGTGCAAACAAATGTAAAAGGATAATGATTTCGCGAGATAGATTATAAAATATTGTAATTGCTCACTGTGAAGGTATAGAATCCATCAGGCACCGGTTGACCACCAAATTTAATGCTAAGGGTGTAGTCTCCCGCATCAGCAACAGTATAGTAAATGTTGACTGTACCATCGCCGTTGTCTTCTATGTCAATGTCAACGACTTCACTGAAATCACAAACCGAGACGCATTATTCACAGATTGAAATATAGAACGGAGATCCATTCAAGAAATGTTCATGCATGCCGCATATTTTCATAACGCCACTGCAACTTCATTCAGCAATAAGTTATGTAAATACTAAATGCTTTCACGCGATTCCATTCTCAATTATTTAGATTTTTTAATCTAAAGTAAGAAACTTAAGAAAAGCCTTTTCTTTAAAAATTCTTTTTTCGTAATGAAAACTAAATTTAAATTTTACATCCGTGTGTCTATAGCAATGAAAAATGGGTTAATCACAGTAATATAAAATAATATTTTAAAGTTCTAATGAGAAAAAAATGTTTTTGTGACATCTAGATCGCATGATTATATCTGAACACTTTTCCTCTCCATAAAAAAAATCTTATTTTTTATAAAAACCAACATTCGTAGAATGTACAAAATAAAATTGGATGATAAATTACATTTATATGATATTTTCGCGTGCTGCATTAAACTGTAAATTATTATTAACTGTTATAAGATACAGTCGTGTAAAATATACTATAATTGTAAAATTGTGTTCATTATAGGAAATACCAGACATATATGTATAACGTGACATCTTGTCACTTTATACACTTGGGATAAAGAATTTGGCTCATTTTAAAGTGTCTTTTCGACAGAAGACACTCACTGCCAACTCGAGCAACACGGAATATCATAGATGAATTATGAGGTAGCAGCTGTGTACACCACTGTCAGCATTCAGAATGCATTTATAGTCGAATTGATTAGAGTAGTGACAATCTTTTGGAGGGCACGCGCCCGATTACGCATAAAAGCACGCGATATGTAAGATAGAAAATGCACGTGCTCTTTAGAAATCCCGAAATATTCACGAAGGACATAATCGCGAAGATGCATGGCATTATAACATCCATCTCTACATTGTAACAAGCAAACTCTCTTGATTATAAAAAAATTTAAAAAGTAGTCTTAAAGTGATATAATTATTTTTCTGATATATCATTTATTACTTAATTGTGTGTCACAGTAATGTAATCAAAATCATATCTTAAACTTTGTTAATTTCTTAGATATTTTTTCTGATATTTAGGTATTTTCGTATAAATGTGGCACGAAGAGTGTAATATATTTGAGTAATATCTTGCAATTCTTTTCAATATATTAGAAAATTTTTGCTGAACAGCTATGCGTCAAATAACACTGTGGAGTTAAGGGGGCAGTCCTATCAATCGGGTCGAAAATTGGACGATTTTCGCGAATTTTTTCTAACGAAAGTTATAAAAGGATTTTATTGAAATTTTTAGGGTTGTTCGAGTATATATAAATGAAAGTACACTAGTCGCAATATTTCTTAAAAACATTTATTTGTGAAGATATAAATAAAAACATTCGTGGTACTTGAAAGAAAGTGTCCATCTGGTGGGCACGATAACTCTCTGTCATTTTGTCTGAAATAAAAAATAAAAAAAATATGTTATTCAGGACACTGTATTCCGTGGAATGGACCATCCTCAGAAGTTAAAACTCAAAATTATAGAAATTACACGGTGATAAATAAACAGTATCATTTTTTATCTTTTTTTGTCTTTGGAAGTGCATAAAAAATCGTTAATTGAAAAAAATTAAAATTTTTATAGGTTCATTCCATGCAGTAATATGTTTTGAAAATTCCCTCTAAATTTCATCTTAATCGGATAATAAGTTTTCGAGATACACTGCTCGCCGAGTTTGAAAAAATCGTTTTGAGAAAAACACGTTTGAAGTTTGAGGAGTGGTTTTTGTGAGGTAAGAAACACTTTTATACGACTTACGTTCAATCAACGATGCCAGGACCGTAAAGGAGTCCTTCTGTGTTTCCTGTAGGTCTTTATCCTGTAGGTTAAACAAAGACACATATCGTATAGGTCGCGGACTAAGCGCACGGTGTAAACGTAGCCACTGACTGAGCGGTAGGGGACCGGTTTATAGTAGGCCGGCGGCCGAGATAGCGAACCCCTTTAACTCCTCATAACTTCGTTAATTTTCGGAATTTTTACATGAAATTTTAATTGGGCATTCTTGAAACATATATCTTTAAGAATATTAAAAAAATCGATTTTTTTCGACAAATTCATAGGACTGCCCCCTTAAATTTAATTCGAATCCAACTCAACTGTCATCATAAAACAAATGGACGAACAAATGTTCTGAAACAAAGTTTTACTGCGAAATTAGCCAATGTGGTTAAAGAGAACATGTAAAGTGATCTATAGTCTGGCATCAGTTGTGACAATTAGAAAAGTATGTACAACGTTATATAATTTATTAATCTGGCGCTAATCCAATTGCAACGCATGATATGAGTATATACATAATTACACTGAAAAAAAATTTACTAAATCAATTTTAATACATATTTCTCTTTAAATAGTATTAAATAAATATTTACTTACAATAAATAGATATTTACTCAATAAAACAAATGATAATTGAACCAAATTAATGACTTTTGTGTCAAATAAATATATATTTATAGTAAATATTTAGAACTATTCAAACAAATATTTATTAAAATTTAATATTTTTTAGTGTAACTTCGAAAGACGCGAATATTGCACAAAAATAATTTTCTCATTTCGAATAGCAATGGAGCATCATTGCTGAAAAATATATATCTATACATATCGTCGTGAAATCAATCCTGTTTCCTAAATAATCATTCCTCTTGACTCGTCTGCTGTCGACGCCAAGTTTTATTAAAAGTATATTTCGCTTTCAAATTAAACCAAACCGACATTTAATTTCAATGTTAGATATGGTAGTCGGCAATCTCGGCGTAGTCACTGTGTGCGACTGGCCGAAGATTCACGACGATCCACTTATTATCACCTCGTACATGACGTTCACCATGGCAACGTGCCACGATCCTGATTCCTACCGGATTTGTTACACGATTTACGGCCGATTAGTCATGCCTTTACACTCCAGATCTAATCCCAATATACGATTGTAAGTCAGCAAAATGTAACACGTCTTTATTGTTTATGCTTATTTGTTTTTTTAATTTGTTTACTAGTCGGTACTATTTGTTAATTATAGCAATCCTTATTATTTAATTGCAAACAATACATATATCAAGAAGTGTATATGCACTATTTATTCAGAAAAGTAATTTATGATAATTAGAATTTGTAAAATAAATTAAATAATTATAAAAAAAATATAAAATGTAATAATATAAATTTTGTGTATAAGAAACATATAATATGATATTACAGAAGAATGAAATAATAATTTATTATAATCAATTCTTCAATATTTATACATCGAGAAAAATAGCAGTAAGATATATCTTTCTCAAGTTCGTCTATAAATTAAAAATAAGTAAGTTGCGACGGCGCGACGTATTTAAATTTAAAATAAGATGGAATTTTTGTCTGGAAATTTGAAGATCGAAAGATATAAATTCGAAGAAAGTGTAAAAATATGATTCGCCTTCATGTATATTCTAAGATTATATACATATATTCTAAGATTAGTTAGGTATAAAAGTTATAACGTGTAAAGATTATTATTGAGAACTACAAAAGATTTTGCGAGAAATTTAATAGAAAGCATGAAAGGATTAAAATTTGTTCATTAGTTAGTATTTCTTATAGAAATAAATGAATAAAGGCATAATTACATAATAAAAAAAAATATTAAAGCTGCATAGACCAAATAAAGTTAAGTCAAAGAGAGAGAGAGAGAGAGATAAAATATTTCTAATCAATTAACACATATAGTATCCATAATTTCTTTTTTATATATTTTTTCTTATATTTTTCTAAAAAGAAATATTTCTTAAACATATTCTAACTATAAATGATAACAAAATTAAAGAATATTTGTGTTTTATATATACACGATGACAAATTAAATCTCAGATTTTAAAAGAAAGACGAATATGAGAACGTTTTGGTAACTACGAGAATAAATTTTAAAGGTTCCCGCAGTATCCCTTCTCTCTGATTCATATTCTCTAAAATAGTCAAATTTAAATCGGAGCGAATCACGCGGATGCTCACCTTCCGGTAGTGGAGCGGATGCGGCAGGTCACTGCACCGCGACCTGCATTTTCAGTGTCCACGGTAATGCAGTACTCCTCGCCCTGAGCCAAAGTGTGCTGAATGCCTTCTTTGATTTTACAATTGTTCGCCGAGCCGATGGATGTGCTCTGCACAGTCACTGGGCTGTTTGGCACTTCCTTACCGCCATATTTTACGTTGACCTTGTAACGACCGCAGTCGTCCGGCAGATAGGTTGCTTTGTACTTTCCGTCGCCGAGATCTTGCACTACTACCTTACGCGGCACTTGATCTGGTCCCTGAAAGAGGAATTTAGGAAGACATTAATTGCGAAAATAATATGAGAACGCGATTGCTCATACATAACTTGTTCGATTATTCGCGAGTCACTTGGTATATAGATCAACATAAATCATTTTTATAAGAGCAATCAAATTGAATTGTAATTCTTAGAATTACCTATATTGCTCGTTACGATCGTTATAGCCACGTACGACACTGATTATATTTGCGTTCAAATTTAATATAATAATAAATACAATTGACTGCTATGATGATTGGCAAAAACGAAAGTTTTAATTGATGTATATACATATAACTAGTATAGAGACAATTTGGACAAGTTATCAAGGTACGAAAATATAATAGATCAAATAGGTAATTGGTGATATTGAAAACATTCTACACAGTACATTTAAATCAGACAAAGCAGCTAAACTGTTTGCCGAGTAGTTGAATGTAATTGATGGAATCTATCTAAGAAAGAACCAATTATGTTCAATTGCTCGGCGAGCAGGTTAGCCGTTTTGCTAGCTCTTGAACGCATCTAGTATCTTCTACATCTTGATGTGTTTTTTCATCACGCATTTTATTACAATTTGAAAGGAATAGCTTAGTCTTGTATAATCTTTATACCTTTTCTTATTTTGCACATATATTAATGCAAATTAATGAACATCTAATTTTTCTGTTAGATTATGTAATTACATAAATAACTTTAAATATTAATAATTATAAAGTTCAAATATGTCCAGATATAAAGGTCAAATCAATTTTAATTGCCAATTTAATACATGCATATATATTTTCATAAGTGTATAATAATATAAATATTTTATAAAATAAATTTACCGAACACTTTTGTTGTATCACCGATACTGTACGCGAATGTAAAAAAATAAAATTATTATATCTTGAAGACTCTTTTGTCATGATTAAAAATGAAAGTAATTGAATTTCTGTAAAAGTAATTGAATTCTAAAAAGATGATTATTACTTCATTTAGAATATTCAACGTCTTTGTTTTTGTCAATAAGATATTATTTAATAAAAATTCAAGTTGTCGGATAATTCCTTTGTTATAATAGTTTCACCAGTATCCATGATCTATTGTAGGCTTCCAAAATTATTGTATTAAAAAAAATTAATGTAGAAAAAAGTTTTACAATCTGTAATTTAATTGTGTTTTATTCTTGATAGTCTTGATACGCAACAATATTCGCTAGAACATTTTATATCTGAAAAAAATGAATTATTATTTTTAATAATATTAATAAGGCTATTTAAAAAAAAAACATAAATTTTTGTTTATCATTCCAAATGAAATATGTAAATATAGAATATTAAACGCTTGATACAAAATAGAAATAGAAAGAAATAAATTGGCAATGAGAGTCAAGTAGTTGATACAAAACACTTTGCGAAACCTTGTTACACTTACCACAACTTGCACTTCAAGATCGCCGTATCCAGCATTAGAAGTGTCCACAATGAAGTCAATCGGGAAGGAGGCAGTACAAAAGGGCGACACCCCGGGACCCGACAAAGTTACCTTGTTTGGCTCTACGAAGGGCAGAACTTTCACTTCGAATGGACTGCCATTGATGTACTCGTCGTCGAAAGTAACATCAAGTCGTATGTTATTTCCAGCAGGCGGTGGCTGATACGTCACCTCGTACAGGCCATCACCTTTACTCTTGACCTGCGGCTGCTGCCCCATGTCAGGCGACAGACGTACTTTCACCGGTGCCTCTATGCATTTTGACGCGTCCACCGTGAACTTGGCGGGCACACCTTCGCGTACCATGTGCAGACCGGGTCCGTAAGCGATCACATCCTTTTTCGGCGATATCACTTTGATCTTGAATGGCGAACCGGGTATACTCTGTTCAGCAAATTTAATGTCGATCTCGTAGTCACCAGGTTCGCTGGTAACGTATTCGACATCGCAGGAACCATCCCATTTTTCCCTGGCTTCCGCACTGACCTCTCCGTCACCCGTAATCGACACACCCAAACCACCATTGCCAGCCCCTGAAAGAAGATCGCATACATGCTATTTCTTCCTACCTTCGCTACATGAAAATATTTCCCATCTTCTATGTGATAATTATTATGTTTTAAATTATACAATTTGTAGGTAGTATAAAATTACAGCATTTTAAGAATTTGTTGATCGAATTATATTGGCTTACAGACCTTCGGTCTCCACCGTAAAATAGTTCGTTTTTTCCGTGACGCCTTGCTCCAAACCAGGACCATACGCACGGCACTTGCTGGGATCGGAGGTGCGTTGCACGTTGACAGAAAATGGTGAACCTGGGATGGGCACGTTGTCGTAGAGAATGTCGATGGTGTAATAACCCTCCTCGAAAGGTGTGTAACTGACGCAGTAGGTGCCATCACCCTGGGGGATGATGAGCTTCTCGGTTTTACCGCCACTGGGATTATTTATGATACAGGATACCTTACCGTCGTCAGTCTTCGACTTGGTGATATCTCTCGCGTCTATCGTGAATGTCGTTTGTTTGTTCACGAATAATCCTGTAAAACGCGATAACAAGACATGATTAAGTAAAAAGGCTCAAATGTTTTGTTTTTTTAATAAATGCACATATCTAATATACACATATCAAAATAGTAGTTTTTTTTTTAATTAAACTTTGTCATTCTAAAAAATTATATATCTTAAATTATATATTTGTTTCATGCGTAAAAATTCGAGATTGATACGTGATGATGTAGTGAAGTATTTTTATAATATCATATATAGAAAGACTAAAGTATTTAAAAATTTAGCTAAATGCAGATCTGAAAATAACTTTGTTGGAAAATAATGGTATAGGGTGCTTAAGAATGATGAGCAATGCTGCAAAAAATTTTGACATTCCAGCAACAAACTTGAGTGTTTTATAATTATTTTATAGTTTTATAATTTTATAATTATTTTGATGGTCCAATATATAAAATTATTTTTAGACCTGTATCTAACTAAAGTTTTAGATACTTCAGAAAAACTGTTCTTTTAATGCAGAAACTGTAGATTTCTTCAAAGTCGAATTTTGTAATAGCGAAGATATATATTTATAGTCTTGTATTTTAAATTTTGCGTAATTTTTTAACAGATTGAAATTTGACATAAAATAGTAATATAAAATTGTACATATCTTTAATAAACTTTAATATTAAATTTATCAAAATATTTTTATATTACTAATACGTCGTAATAAATTTATAATAGATGTATAATTTTCAAATATATTTCTACAATATTATGTTCCTAATATATCGTTTTTGTGATTTAATTAAACGTCTACTTGTTTTAAACAATACGTAGTACCTAATTTAATAAATTATTTATTAAAATGAAAATGCATAAGCGCATATTGCAAAGTACATAAAACGTAATTGCAGTTCCTAAATGATTAACACAGAACAAATCACAATAACATATAAGATTATTATTTTATATGTGGCATATTGGATTTTAAACTGAAAATGAGGTCATGCTCGTAGAAAGAAATAAACTTAAATTATTGTTTCGTACATACTTTTTACAAACATGCCCTCTAGTATTTTTCAAGCTCATTCAAGTGTCTTACAACAAGTGTGTATGTTAAAATATGGTTACGATCGGAAAATCCAAAGCAGGGAATATCACGATAACCAACGATAAAAGTGCAATCATGAGATACATGCATCGCAACATCAACGCGTCTCAGAATAATTATCGGGACTTTCTAATCTTTTCTATAAAAATATTATCCTCGTCGTAGTCGCAACGAATTTTTCTCAAGGTCAAATCACAATATTCGTGCAACTTGAAAAATTCATTTTATATGCACGAATATCTAATGTGTATATGTTCCTTGAAAGTCAATACGAAATCTCGACGATCGAGAAACAATCGTTTAAAGCCATTCCTACAAAATCCCGAGACACGTTACATAACTCATCACGCAAATTAGAGACTAGCAGGTCACAGCACTCTCTCAATTTCCAATTGCAAAACGATCTCCGTGCTGACGTCCAACGGTACCGTGTGGCTGGATGCCGTTTCCGCTGACTCTGATTTTGGATAGGTCCGCGTCCGGTACGACAATGGCCTGGAAAGGCGAGCCCGGCACGTGTTGTTCGTTGAAGGTGATGTTGATACCATAGTCGCCGGTCTCAGTAGGCAGATAAGCGACGGAGCAGGTGCCATCACCGTTGTCCCTGCAATTTATCGCGGCTTCGCAAGGACCCTCGACGGTCACGCCGAGACCACCTTGGCCAGCTCCACGCGTGTCGATCACGAACTCGGCCGGCTTGTTCACCACACCGTGGGAGAGACCAGGTCCCGAAGCGCGCACCTTGCCCGGATCGGAGCCATGGACGCAGGTCAGCCGGTACGGCTGATTCGAGATTGGCTCGCCGCCGAAGCTGATTCCCAGCAGATACTCGCCTAGCTCGGTAGGGGTAAAGTTAACCAGGTAGCCCTCGTGAGTCGGCACCACGTGCGCCTTGACCCGATTACCGGACGGAGTCGTGATCGCCACCTGGAAGTCCGCCGCCCTGCCCGCCTCCTGCGTTATCACGCGGAATTGCTGCAGGCTGTTCACCGGGGCCGCTGCGAGGACGTTTGCGGGTTCTCGTGGTGAGCCGCGATGCATTTTTCGCTTGTGCTTGCGCGACGGGACGACTGCCCGTGAGCAGCGAACGGACGTCGCGCCGACTTGCTAGTGAAATTATCGTTGATTCTCGTCGAAGGGACGATTGAAGAAAAATTGAATAATACTCTCTAAAACTTGTTGACTAAATTGTCACTTTGAAGAGTAAAATTTCACTCTTCAAAAATGATATTCTACTCCAAAAAATTTAGGGAATGAACTAAACGTGTAAGCAGGATCGAGAGATTTGCACGATTAATTAATAAAGACAAGTAACATGTAGTTTACAATCAACACTCACCAGCAAGTACGGCCGGACATTCATTGCGCAAAGCCTACCATAACGTTAGATTTCAAATACTGGATATGCATCAAGTTGTGAGAGAAAGCCACTTGCTACATACATAAGCCCACAATGCGCGTGTAATTAGGCAGAGCGTATTCCAAATAAAAGGATCTCCCGATTACGAAACTGATAACGTGTCTTAGTTAAAAATGCATTCGGTTACAATGAATATATTATCCAGCGTGCAAAAATAATTATTTGTTTTTTACAGATTTTAAAATGCTAGCATTGAAAAGGGAGATTATTATTACGTCAGTCTGATTACGTTGCAAATCCGAAAAGTAATCGGCATTGTGATAAAATTTATTTAAATACATATTTATTATTCCAACATCCGACTTTGATTGTAAGTGGCACTTTTCTTTCTCTCTCTTTCTCTCTCTTACTTTGTCGATTTATTTACTTTCTAAAATTTTTAGAATGAACTGTCACTCCAGAGAGTAAAATCTCATTCTTAAAGATTGAAAATTGAGCCACTCTTTTTCACAATTGGCTCAATTGACTCTTTAGAGTAAAATTCCACTCCAAAGAATTTAGAGAGCATATGATAATCTTGTTTCTAACTCATTATTGATTATTTAGTATTATAGAAATGTATATTGATATTTCTTGGACGCATTGCTATTCGCTCCGAATTTTATCGTGACACGCTCAATGTTAGGAGCTGCCTTCCTTCCAGGTCACATCGAAGGAGCAATGGAGTTGCGTGGAGCACCGAAGTGCAATATTTTTAGATGAAACGCGAAATTGTGTGCGTGTTAAATGTGGGGAATTCGCGAGCGCCGTTATAAATAAATCGGTTCGCGCTCCAGCAAAACATCTATCCGAGGGGAGACCTTGGTAACGTGTATTTCGAAAATCTAGGCTAGATACACGTATCACGGTAACGCCCCGGGAAATGTTCCCGAAAAGAATATCAGCCATTGCCATGAGACGAGAATTATCTTCTCAATGACCGCTGGAAGGAGCGCGATTTTGGCACGATTCATTTTCAAACTAATGCATTGCTGATACACCTACCTAAGTGCAAGATCTTATTTCAATCATGAAATTAATTGCACTCTTATTAATCCTTCTCTAATCGCGCTTAATAAGTTACTAAATTAAAAAATATAATAAACATAACATTTTTACTATGAGAGAATTATTTCACTCAAACCAGATATATAATGCAATATATAACGATATATAACGATAGATCTCTTTGATTATTTCTTTTTAGTAACCTAATTCCTTTGGAGTGAAATCTCACTCCAAAAGAGTGAAAATTTTACCATTCTTGAAAAAAGTAGCTAAATTTTCACTTCTTTGGAGTGAGATTCACTCCAAAGAATTTAGATAGTACACTATGTATGTACTCGAATTGCATTATTAATTAAGTTAATTTATAAATCAATATATTATAGTAATTAAAAAAAATAAAATAATATTTTATTTAATATGTATTATAAAATTAAAATAATAATAAAAGGCTACTGATCAAAACACGCTATCAAGTTTACTATCATTTTAAACGCTGCAATATTACGTTTAAGAGTCATTCAACCATTGTTCCAATTTCTTGGGACAAAATGCTGCATATATCTTGGTTTGAGTATATATAATATGATTAGTAACACATCTGATTAAATCTGATTTTAAATAAACCGATAGCGTACAGTAATCGAAATATTAGGCAACACTTAAAAAATTTTCAATAATTGTACTCACTTGGTGCCAGACCGTCCACTTTAATCTTGGACACATCCACATGAGGCTGAACGTTGACCTTAATGGGGCACTGAGGTACCTTCAATCCGCCATAGTTGAGATTCACCGTATAATTTCCTGGCTGTGGGGGCATGTAGTCCACGACGTACGTGCCATCCTCATTATCCGTTAACGAAATTGGAAGTTCCCGGCCTTCAGGATTCAGCATTTTAACGTCCAATTTACCGGGGCCAGCCTCGCGACAGTCGACGTTGAAATGTGTGGGAACGTTCGATTTCACACCTTTCTCAAGACCGGGGCCAAAGGCGGAAACCATAGCAGGATTCAAGGGTGAAGCTATCTTAACTCTGTATGGAGATTTCTTCGTGGCCACTCCACCATAATTCACCTGAAGAAAAAGATATCTTTAAGAACAATGTTATGCAGTAGAGATACTTCTTTTTTCTAGTACCTATACCAATAAATAGATACAATTTTTGTGTACCGGTATCTATATTTAAGTACAGTTTAGTTACTTTTTAAATAATACTCTTTCCTGTACTAAGTGCGCGTTCAACACGCGGACATGTTAAACTTACTCGCATAGAATATTTATGCACACACATATACATATAAAATGCATATATAATACATAAATGTTATGTGCATGAAATACATGAAACCATAAATACCTATTTATTATGAAGTTTTATGTTAACAGTAAAATAAAAGTACTTGTACCTTTCTCTCTCTCTAGATACATTTGAGATACTAGATAAAATACCTATACTTAGGTATTTTATTTCTAATACTTGTACCTGTATCATGATATATTTTTTTCAAAGTATATTTGTACCTTATAGGTGCGAAAAACAAAGCACCTTGCATAACACTGTTTAAGAAATCGAATTAAATTGAAAACTTGACTTTATCAGTCATGCTTTTACTGAATATTTTAACATAATACTTTTGAGGTTTCTACGGACATTTTTTTTTAAGTTACAAGATTTGCGAAAACGTAAACCTCATAGCTGATCTTAACAACATTTTATACAATATTTTATGTATTTATTTTAATTTGACTAGAACTGATTTTATTTTGTTAAAAAAATTCACCCTGACTACTTTAATCTTTCCTGGCTATTCAAAAACAGCATGTTTCAAGGAATCGTTACAAACAATAAACAGCAAAAGTTCGATTCAAGATTTTAGAAATCAATATTCTAGAATTGTACCATCACAACATGCGGGGAGCTGGAAATAGGTGTGTAATGCGCTTGAACAGTGCCGTTCCGGTTGTCGCCTAATCTAAGAGGAACTTCTTTTCCAAGAGCATCTTGAATGGCAACTTCTAAAGCCGCCTGACCAGCTTCTCTCGCATCAATCGTAAAATTCGTCGGTTCGTCTTTGGCAACACCTTCTGGCTGAATTCCTGGTCCATAAACTTCAACCTATATACGAAGCATATTCGATATCTTTCTTGTATTGCCCAAGTCAATAAAAGCAATTATCATTTATTTAATTAGTACTAAATTGCATGTAAAAATCTGTAAAATCTTATGTTTTTTATTATTATATATAAAACATCCCAACAAAAAAATACACACATACGAGGGGTATCCAAAAAATAAGTTCCGTTTGTATTTTACGCTTAGTAAGGTCGATGTATGAGCGAGCTGGCAACACAGCATTGAAGAGGGGAAGTTACCGAATAGAATGAGCGGTGTTTGGCGTCAATAGGTCGTGAAACACGGTCAGGAGAGGTTATCAAAATGGAGTCCTCCACTTCGCGTCCCGCCACCTCCATTCCGATTCCTTCTCGAGTTGTTTTGCGCGGCATCATTCAGTTTCTTTTTGCTCAAAATTTTAAATCGGTTGATATTCACAAACAGCTTGTTTCTGTATATGGAGAGAGTGTGATGAGTGAATCTATGGTGCGGAGATGGGTCCGAGAATTTAAGGCAGGAAGACATTCGCTTGAAGACGAAAGTGGGAGAGGCAGACACTCACTAATCACGGATGAGTTGACGACAAAAATTGAAAACGCGATTCGCAGTGATCGTCGTTTAACTTTAGATGAACTCCACAACCTTTTTCCAGAGGTATCCCGAAGTCTTATCCATGAGATCGTTTCAGAAAAACTTGAATTTCGCAAGGTTTGCGCCCGTTGGGTTCCCAGAGAACTGACTCCTCTACACAAGGCCACACGAGTGACTACAGGTAAAGAATTTTTGGACCGTTACAGGGATGAGGGAAATGGCTTCCTTAAATCTATAGTCACGCTTCCAGAGCGACAAGGAAGTTCAGACAATTGGACTAAAGAAGTGGTGGGAAGTTTCTATGCGGAAGGAATTTCGAAGCTCGTTTCCAGGTATACAAAATGTATTGAGATTGACGGGAATTATGTGGAAAAAGACTAGAAGTTGTCAAGTATTATCCATGTAAATTTCAGATTTTTAATTAAAATTTATATTAAAAAAGGTTTATATAAAAAAAGGTTATATACAAAGAAATGTTAATAGTGAAATGAAGACTCGAATTTACCTTCTCTGGATCAAAGTCGGTCTTCGGCAAAATAGTCGCGATATAAGGCGATTTAGGGATGTCCTCGTTATCGCAGAGGATATGGACCGCGTATTGGCCCGGCGCGGTGGGCAGGTAAGAAACATCGGCGGGGTCATCGCCATTATCGTTGCATTCTATCTTCGCTTTGGACGGGCCTTCAATGGAGAAACCAAGGGCGCCGGTCTCACCGTTTGTGTTTACTGTAAATTTCGCTGGATGGCCGACGACGCCGGTGTGCAGACCTGGTCCAAAAGCCTTGATGTTGGATTCCTTATAAGGACCTACATTGACCTCAAAGGGCGACTTGGGAATCTCTTTACCGCCATATGTGATCATTACTACATGACGGCCTTCCTTAACCGGTGTGTAGTGGCATTTGTAAGTCGTAGCGTCGGTTTTGGACATTCTAAAGTAATTCAATGTCGTTGATTAAATCGATAATTAAATTTAAAGCAAAACATTTCGCACAAAATATTCTAACATATTTACTCTATTTTATATTTTTTTTTGTTTTACAAATTTGAATAAACAAAATTTTTATAATTTCATTTACAATTCTTACAGTTCTTGACAATTGAGTTTTGTCTATTAACGTTTTAATGAAATATAGCGTTTTCTTTTCATTCATGTTTGATTTTTCTCATTAATATATAAAAAGTTATATGAAAATAATAAAATATAAAAACAACAAATGTGACATAAATGAAGAAATGAAATCTTAAAAGTAACAAAGTGTTTTCAGTGTAGAAACTAAAATAATAAGAACTTACCGTATTGGTTGATTGACGCCTCCCGGACCGATTACGCGAATGTCTGGTACACCCTCACCAGCGTCCTTAGTGAGGACAACGAAGTCGGCGATGTCCTGGACGCGGACGCCAGTAGGCAGCAACCCTCGTCCGTACGCTCTGCATTTTTTCGCATCGGAAACTGGTGCAATATTGACACCAATGGGACTTCTGGGTATAGGTTTGCCGGCAAAGAATATATTGACGGAATGTAGACCCGTCACTGGCGATACGTACTCGCATCTCCAGACGTCTGGCGAGGTCTGACGCAACTTTACCGTGGTTTTGTTACCCTGTAATAAAATCACATATAAAGATATTTTAATGAAATAGTAAGATTCATTATAATTATATAATTTAATATCTAATATAAGACTAATAACAGACTATAGAGAATATAAATCTGAATTATAACACGACGTTCTAAAGACGTTTAACTGGCAGAACGTCCATAAGACGTCCATAGATCGCTATGCTATTAAGAGACATCATTTTTTACCTGCGGATCTAAGATGATGATTTCAGGCACACCGCGACCGGCGTCCTTTGTAAAGATATCAAAGAAAGTAGGTCTATTCACGACGACTCCTTCCGGTTGCAGACCCGGCCCGCTTGCTGTGACTTTACTCGGATCACCAGCGTGTCCTTCGACATTAACGGTGTATGGACTCTTCGGGATCTCTCTACCAGCGAAGAGTACCTTCACTTTGTGCGGACCTTCCATTTTTGGAGTATATGACACGGAGTATGTCAGATTCCTGTCCTTGTTGAATCTGATATCGACCTTGAAAACACAATCGAGTCGGCATCATTAGAATATGACGCGAGAAGTAAAAACGGCGTTCGTTCAACTTATACAGGGTGTTTCCAAATTAAATCGCAAAACTTCGGGAGCGTGTAGAGGAGTAAAAAACTAAGAAAAAAAGTCCTATAGACATATGCTCGTTTTTGCTCCGTTTCAGAGAAATCGAAAAAAAATGTTTACATTTCTTGCCATATCTAGCACCGACATATTTGATTACATTTTCCACTTTCTGTTATGAATTTGTCAGTCGCTCTTTGAAAGCCTTTAACAGTAGATGAATTTTGTCTTTTGCAATATGCCGCGTACGTATTCTAATAGTGAATATGCTGATATGGTTTTTGTATACGGTTTCTGCAACGGTAATGCTTTAAAGGCGTGGCTGCTACAAGAGCCGTGTTTGACAGATGCAATGCTTGTATTGCTGCAAGAGGTGCACATTTCGAACAAAATCTTCATTAAAAAGTTTATAAATAAAATAATTAAAATAATAAATTAAATATATTTTTTTCTTTTTTCGTGATTTCCTGCGAAACAAAGCAAAAAGGAGCATATGTCTATAGGACTTTTTTTCTTAGTTTTTTACTCCTCTACACGCTCCCGAAGTTTTGCCATTTAATTTGGAAACACCCTGTATATCTCGAAGACTCGTACATTCAGATAATACGTAATAGTCACACGGCATATAAATAGTCATTATATCACACGTGTCCACGTCCTGTGGCGTAATTATCATGATTGCGATAAACATTTTCTGACTTCCGGCAATGTACTCAATCAGATGCTGTTGTAACTATGTATATCTACTTAATATTAAAACGGCACAAGGATTTCTGCGTTTGATTTAGGAAATTTTGCAAATTTAATCCATTTCTAATAAAATAAAAAATTCTTTGTTCTTAACAACAATTTTTTGTCATCTTCGATCTTCGTTATCTTGATAATCAAATAAAAAATTAAAAAATATTATTAAGTCTAACTGAAATAAACCAAACTAGTAACTATTCAAAATATATTACAAATATAATTTCATCCTTTCATAATCCCATAATAAGCTTAATTACTTTCCGGTAAACACTAACAATAACATATTACATGAATATTATAATTTCCAACTTAATAATATAATTGTAATGTAATAGATTAAATAAATGTTGCATGTAACAGTTAAGTAGTAAATTATATATATCGATGTAATATATTTTTTTTATTGTCAGTTAATATTTATTGACAATAAGTTATAAAAAAAAATTCTCATTACGGACTCATAAAAGGATTGCAAAAAATTATTTTCAACCTTTGGAAATATTTGGAATGTAAAAAACCATTCTAAATTTTTGGGAACAATTTACATAATTCGGATCAATCTTTTAAGATATCAAAATATTTTATATTTGAATATATGATTAAACGTTATTTAAACGGGGTCTTACCGGTAACTTATTCCCTTTAGGATCATCGACGATAACATCAACGTTACCCTTGCCGGCGGAAAAGGTTTCCACGGTGAAATTGGCAGGAGCACCGACGATTGAACCGGTTGGTTCTATACCGGGACCATAAGCACGTACTCTGCACAAGAAAATACCGTAAGAAAAGACACTTTGCGAGCTGCCAGTCAGCGGCCGCGACGTTGTTACATCAATACGTTAAGTAAATCCATTTGCCAGACGGTTACAAGCGTTGCTTTGTGCTATGTTGCGCGATTTGCGTCGTTCTTTTCAAAAACAAATTTGCAAGCGCGCGACATTTTGCAGATTTGCGGACATTCGCTATCCGGTTAGTTCAATTCGTGAAACTTTCACGTATACATGTATATATACAGAGAGATTAATTAATAGTATTACATACTCTTTTTTTTTAAATTCTTTAGGATGGAATCTCATTCTACAGAGTGAAAATTGAGCGTCTTGAAAGAGAGTGGCTCAATTTTCTTTAAGAGAGTTCACTTTTTGGAGTGACAAATCATTATAAAAATTGTAGATAGTAAGCTTTTTGAAAAAAGAAACAAATCTATCTAATTTGCAAAACTCGATAAGCTATAAATTATTGTCAACATCGTATTAATCAACTCTCTCTCTCTCGTTTTCTCTTCAGGAAGTTTACAAATCATGTATTCGCTAACCGCGCACTACGCAATTTATTTACTCTATCAAGCGTTTACGTACATATATGTACAAAGGAAAAATTAGGAGTGTTGGGTTAAGAGGTAGATCTCATCAAGGCGGCGGACATTAATTGCGCAAAAACCGTTATACGTCACAATACATGATCATTGCGCGACTTACCGCGGCGGTGGGATGCTGCGACCGAGAAATGAAATAAATTGATTAATTAATCACAATCATATAACAGAGATCTACGCGCGCACTTCATCTCTTATATTTTTACCAAATACCGTACATCAAAATGAAAAAAAAAAAAAAAAAAAAAAAGATCATTTGCAGTCGTATTAGGTCACCCTTGAACGATCGAAATTATAATAAACAGCACAGATTGTAATATTTTTTGTGAGCAATGTAATTTTAGGTAACAAAAAATTCATATAAAGTATTTAAAATAAAGGAAATTGTTGTTTGCAATAAATAAATACAAAAGTAAATACATAGTATAAAACCATGATAACGCTTTAAAAAATACAAAATTTTTATCCCTACCTGTTTGGGTTCGTGCGGGCGCGCAGAGGTGCACCTGGTTTTAATTTTGCGCTGGGATATTGTGATAGATATGTCATCATCGACATCTCGTCGATGTTTGGATTCACCATCTCTTCGGGTTTAATGAGCTGCAACGAGAATGACATAATTTATGAAACGCTTCTTAGCCATGGGATTAAAAATTAATTTATCTATAGTGATATCTCCTAATTTTTATGCCATTATATTAATTAGCTCTTTTCGCAGATAATCTTCAATTAAAATATAATCCATCAACTTTAATAACATCTTAAAAAGTTAGTAGCATATAATTAATAAAGTCTAGTGTAGTATTAATTAATCAAACCTATAAGTCTTCTTTATTCCGCGTCATGCTTTAAAATCGAATGAATTGCAATATATAATATTGCGGCAAACCTGAGGAATATTGAGCCAGTCATCAGCGAGACCCATCGCTTCGGACGCGTTCTGGACCGCATCTTTCGGGTTCCACTCCCGCCAATCCGGGCAAAGGCCAGGTGCGACCGCATCAACAAGCGCACCCACCGCGCGGCCGTCGTTCCAATCGGAGGTAAAGTTCGAGATCGGCAGATCCGGCACCTTCGATTGGATCCAATGCATCAGCCTTTGCTTCGGGGTAGCGCCCTTGTCCTCGCCGTCGTCGCCTTCCCACATAGGCATAGAGATCGAATAGTGCAGGATCAGGGTCCATATTAAACCGAGGATCAACTTTAATTTACAGTCTACGATGTCTGAAGAATCTGCGAAATTAAAGAGAGAAGATTGATCAATTTCCTGCGTAAGCAAGCTCCTTATAAAGCTCTTTTACAAAAATTCAATTAATACTAGCCAACTTAATATTGAAAATTACTTAAAAGCATTAAAGAACAGTGTTTTTAATACTCAAAAGAAGTAATTAATCACTACCTTCCACCAATATTAAATTTCTGTAAGGGTAAACTATATATTTTATTGTTGGATAGGTAATGTTGAAACATTGGCCGTAATTCAAATGTGTTATGTTTATGAATTTTTCTTCTTAATTTTTGGCAATGTCGATTAACAACTTATTAGCGAAAGATTAAATTTTACTATCATATTTAATGTAAAAATTTCTTCTTATTTTGTGATACTGCGAAATAAGTTCATAAGTTTAGAGAGAAATCTTATTTTAAAGAGAGTTGCTATCACATTCCTAAATACGCACGATATGAGTCGTACTTAATTCATAAAAATACAATTGCCATGAAATTTATTATTCATGAGTGAGTAACTTCCTTTTGAGAAGAGATTTCACCGACTGTGAGTTTCCTTTCCAATTGCGTAAAGTCTTATTATTCATCCGCGTAGATCGATCACCGCTCAATTATCCGACATGAATAAGATCGAGTGGGCGTTATTAAAGAAATATTTTACCACAATGCACTTATGGAATCAAGATGTCGCGTTCTTTCACAATGCGTGTCTCGAAGCAACGCTAACGAAAAAGCGTTGCGTGTTTACGCAATGAAAGTGCTAATAGATCTTCAACGAACAATGATTCACATGTTGAGCGATCGCCAACCAATCATGAATACCTGTAGAATCTGAATTTTATATGGAATGGTATTAATTATAGTTAGTATTAACTTTTGGCAAAGCTTCGTCTGTCAGAATAAAATTTAAAAGCAGAACACATGTATGTTATGAAAACATGTATTAATAAACATGTAGGTACGATGTTATTAAAATGCGGAAATGTGCGCAAAATAACGAATTAAAGTAAACAATTTGATTTCTTCGATATAAAAATCGCTCTTATCTTGAGAGATAACTAATACTTGATTTCAGTTGAAGTAATCAATTTGTAAATAAATCAGCAGAAGTATTAAACTACGCCTAACAGAAACACGACAAATGTATGTCTTTTTTAACTCTCAACTACAACAACAGGTCAGATTTTGACTCAAAGTAAAAAATTTTAGCCGGTTGTACTTATCCACATAACAATATGTTATTAAAAAAATTTCTAAAAGATATCTCATTTCTGAATCTGATTTCTAAATCTGAATTTCTAAAAGGCCACATAAAAATATCTGAATATTATCTAATGTGTCGTTTTTTGAGAACAGAAAGATATCACAAAAATGATATCTAAAAGATTTCTCAAATTGCATGTCTTTATGATATCCAAAGTATATTAATACATAAAGTTCGTATTTATGAAAAGTCTAAAAGAAGTCTGTTATATATCTAAAGAGTACAAAGTCGTCTGAAATATGACTAAAAGATGACTTCTCTAAACATCTTTTAATTGTCTTTAAGATTTCTTCTAGTTTTGATATTTTGGCACATGTAACATTTAATAACATTAGATATCTGAATTAATTTTTACACAAAACTAAACGAAATTGTATGACTGTCATATATCAATATATATCTCATTATGTCTGCAATGCTTGCCATGTCCTGTGTACAAGGGCCATTATCTTTCATCATAGTCCCCTTTGAGGACTCGCTTTTAAAAAATATTTCATGAGTGTTCGTCAGAACACAAGTTATATTTCTCATAATGCTGCACCTTTTATTCTATCCCGTACGATTTTCAAACACGAGAACCCAAACTCCACCACGTCCGTCTGGTAGCGATTCCGCTTACTGTTCGTGGGTGAATGAAGAAAAGTATCAAAATAAAGTTATCTTTATGATATCTTTTAAAATGACAACAAATGAATTTCTCATAAAAGATATTATAATTATGTCTAGTTTCTGAATCTCTCTCAAATAATAACGGTGCATGTGCATTTGTATGGCTCAAAAACCATACAACATAATGATATGTTCCATTATTTAGCATAATATCATAAAGATAAAAATTTCAAGAAATTTCTGAAGTAAAGTATCTTAAAGAATTCTCCTAGTAGATACCTCTGATAAATGATTATTTTAAGATATTATTTGTGGACATCATTTTCAAGATAACTAAATGTTCTTCTGAAAACGTTCTCTTACGGTTTTCATTCTGACAAGCATGCTGTCTGGGTATCTATATGATTAGTACTATAAGATTCTGAATTGTAAGGAAAAAATTTTGAACCTTCCTCTATCAATCGCCTTATATCGAAGGTTCACTTGCATTCTTACTTCAAATAGAATACTTTAAAACTTAGGTATATTTCATAATTGATAGTTAATAAAATATAAACAGTGAAAGGTTTCAGTTTGTCAATGAAGATTTGTCTGTGATAAAAATCTCTAAAATTAATCAGCATAATTTAAAGATAGTCAATAATATTTTTTATTACACAATTTTTTATGTAATTCAAACATGCAATATGCATGCGTGTCATTTCGCGCGTAACAGCTGCAACGCGTCTCCCTCTTGACATGTTCTCCGCGAGAGTAAAAGCATGATTCTCGCGATTGGTGGATCTCTTAAGAATAACGCTGAAGATGCACTCAGTTGTGCAAATTTAGTCGAATCCGAGCGGCCGCAGCTATTTTTGTCATCCTCCGGCATTCGACATTGTCCCCTCGATGAAGTTCGTGTTATTCACGCGTCGGGGAATCGCCATCGGTGACGATTCATCTGGACTATTTTCAGCAATTACCGAGTGCTAAACAAGTGATGTCAGCAAAAACGTAGTTATTGTGACACGCGAACCGGCCAAGCGCCAGCTAATTCACCCCGTGACGCCAATCTCCGATGAGATTCTCAAGTTTATCGTTCAGTATTCCATCCACTTCACAGCTTTCTATCTTACAAACAATAAATCAAGTAAAGACTAGCATCCCTATATCAAAAAGCAGTCTTCTAAAATGTTTAAAGATAAGAGAGATATATTTTTTATGATACATTATCGTGTATTTTAAAAATAATATCTATAATAAAAGATAATAATATATACTCAGGTACTATTC
Source organism: Mycetomoellerius zeteki (assembly GCF_001594055.1). Classification (NCBI taxonomy): domain Eukaryota; kingdom Metazoa; phylum Arthropoda; class Insecta; order Hymenoptera; family Formicidae; genus Mycetomoellerius; species Mycetomoellerius zeteki. The sequence continues at coordinate 2,776,271 of NW_017257632.1, forward strand.
TTATATAAAATATAATTATGATGCATGATAGCGCTTTCAAAACTTGATTGCTGTTATTTTGATAATGTTAGGTCTACATACTCTACATCTATAATGCAAAAAGAAAGAACAATGCGCGCTTTCGTATCTTATAACGTTACCTGGTCACGTGAATAATGCGTATGAAAAAAAAAGAGTAAAATGCAAAGTGCTTTTGTTTGAACACACGAAATGGATACCCATTGTCGAAGTCTCTCCTTCGAGTTGCACTTTACTCGACAGGGAATGCAAAAGTGCATTCATATGCTTACAGACGAGCTCGTCTGCAGCTGCAAAGAAAGTTTTCAGTATGCACATAGTACAAAATTTTACCGTAAAAAAAATGAGCGAATAATTCGATAATTTTTATGATATATTGTTTATTTTATTTAAACAAACAATTAATATCATACAAATTGAATTTTCTTTATTTAAGAAATTATTTGATATAACTTAAAGATTTTTGGATTTTAAATAACTGTATGCAAGATGCAAGTTATCAACTATATAATAAAAAATCCTATATAATAAAGAATCATCGTCTTATATCAACTATAACTATAATTAGTTGATTCTTTATTATATAGGACGTAAAAGACTTGAAAATTTTGTAATAAAACGCTAATAAAACTGGTATTAAGAATCACTTCTCCTGTACATTTTCCGTTCATTCTTTTTCAGCGAGCAATAATTCATTTGTCATCGCATCTTAACGAACAATAAAGTCGAAGAAGCATTCCTCTCGGTACTAGGTAATGGACACATTTGCTTCCAATGCCGTAGACGCTATACGTCTTCATAAGGAATGATTGTTGCAGTGAGATAAAATCTTTCGTACCAATTATTTTTAAACGTAATGCAAGAAAAGTAGAAAATAAGTAGAGCTCTTTATATTATTTCACATTAATATATTATCAATTTATTATAGAGAGTTTTATAATGGTAACTAACTTGATAGTTGTTAACATCTTACTGTTAGCGATAATAACTATAGTAAGAAAGAAAAAGATGAGTAAATAAATAGCAATAAACAATTTATTAATGAAATTAGGTATCATAATCGCATTGTGATACTATTTAGAAAAATGTCGATAGTAAAATTGGCATTCAACTTCAATAATTTAACTTCAACGATTTTCAATGATACCCATATGTGCAAATAAATTGAATTTTCATTAAGAAAAAACGTAGCAGTAAGTAAGTAGGAATCCTAGAGTTTTAGTAGAATGAATAACTAATCTAACATTTAAAGGGAAACTAAGAAAAATATTCTTATTAAATTAATAAAAAGGCCAAAAAACACAAGAATTTGGGTGAAGCCAAAAAAAATTTATCATAAACAGAAGTTCTGTTTGGCCTCACCTCACTCAAAATGTTATTTTTGTTGAGCTTCTTTATTGATTTAATCAAAACATTTTTCTCAATGCATTACGTAATTAATAGCACAATGTATCTCTATATCTGCAAAAAAATCATATTACAGAAAAGTTATATCGCTATTGATTATCTTCCAACGTTTCATTTTTATATGAATCAGTAAAAAAATATTTTACAGCGTTTTACAATTCATAGAAATCAATAAAAAAAATAATTCAAAAATCAATCAAATATATATGGACAGTTACCAGAGACTTTAAATTTTATATCCGCAGTACGGCAGTAAAAATTTATTTTCTTATCGTATTAACGAGACGACCATTCGAGCACTTGCCATGAATAGTGAGCTTCACAGTTGATTTGGTGACGTAATAAATTACAGTCTAGTTTTCATCATACATATATATAACAAAATCTTCTAGGAACCGAAGGTAGAATTAATCATAAGTTGCTAGAACCCGAGAATCATTCTTAAAAAAAAAGAAACGATCAGAAATCACGGATCCAGAAACGGGCCATCTTTATTACTCTTTCATCTAGCTCCGACAGTAGTTGGAGTGATCTATTCTCGGATCGAGAATCTTTGTTGTGTAAAACGAGACTCCCAAATGGATTCTTCGAGAACGTCGTTTCCGGCGGTGTTTGGATTCGAGAAGAGGAATAAGCGAAATAGAACCAAATTAGGATAAAATGTATAAGCTTTGCCATTTCCAAATTTTCACAAAAACAGTTCAGAAGATACATAAACAAGAGCGAAAAATTAAGGTACGTGTTTCAGATGAAAACTGCAATGATCAATTTAATTTATCTATCGTATACACTCAATTATCTTGGTTTGAAACCATTAAAAGTGATTTAATAATTAAGGAGATTCTCGCGTTTGATGAAACATAAGACAAGTCTACAATATAGATGTAACACAAAAGTTAATCATATCAACAATATCTAGCAGAAGTGACTTTTATCGTAGCGTTGAAGATATTTAATTCTAAATTTATATAATTTTATGTTACAAGTAAACGTATAATCTTATCCTACGGATATTTTCTGTTAAATTAAGACATTTGCATATAAAACAGAAATTTAAATATCGTTATAATTACAAGATAAAGACTTATTTGGATAAAATTTCACCTAAATCGATAGTTTGAAAGAAATTTATATTCTTTAATGAAGAAAAAGCAAGAATAATTATCAAATGAACGTATCCTTAAAATAAAAGTTATAAGATGCTCATTTGATGTGTGTTGTGTACATCATATGAGCATCTCATAACTTTTATTTTAAAAATAATAACATATAAAATTAACAATGATTATAGCGAATTATATTGATAATGTTTTTATATTATTATTTTAATCGCTTTACACAATTTTATGAATAAATTCTATTGAGGAAGAATTAACGCGCGAGAACTTCCTTAACAAGTAAATAAAGACTCATATGTCATCGATTTCCTTTTATTTTAAAGGTAACGTGCAATATTATAAATAGTTCAATTACAAGACATTGAATCACTTGTTAATTTTGAAAAAGACTCGGCTGAATATCATATACTCATGTCCATGACGTTTTCAACGGATACGTCTTCCACGGCGAGTTTAGACGATGACGTCATTGATCCTCGAGAGATTACCTCACTGAACAGAGAGAATGCCTGATCTCCACTAAAGAGATTTACTCTTTTTGATCGTCAAGGTATGCGATCGACGTCCGTCAACCATACCAGTATGGCAGTATGTTATTCTATGTTTATATCAACGAAATTGCACTTCAAATGGAAGTTTAAAATTTTTTGACCAGATATAATTGCCGTATTTCCAGTCACTCTTTAATTATATTTTTTATTATTTTAACTTTTTGTATTAATTAACAGTTTTATAATAATTATTTTACATAAACTAAATAAATTACGTAATTAATATAAATTTATATATATTCACACAGTTATATTAAGTAATTATAAGCTATAATGAAATATTTTCGTTATATTTAGCTTACAGCTAAAATATTTGCAATTTTGTTATATAGCTATTGAACAACTGTATCTAAAATACTCTCTAACATTTTTAGAGCGAATTTCATTCTGAAGAGTGAAATCTCACTCATAGAGATTGAAAATTGAGCCACTCTTTTTTCAGACTGGCTCAATTTTCTGCAATCTTTAGAGTAAGAATTCACTCCAAAGAATTTAGAGAGTAAACATTGAGTCTGAATTTGTGAAACAACTATGTATATAATACAGAATTTTTAGTGTTTATAAAGTAATAAAAATGAAGGAGACGGATAAAGAAAACTGATACATAATTCAAAGCTCAATATTTACTTTCTTGCGAGATATTTCTCATAAGCACGTGAAAATGTGGTAGACAAACATATTTCGGCAATCATCGGAAATCCGAGTTAATGCGCCTATACGAAGTTATATCCCACTTTTAGAATTAACGTATTCTGAGAATTGTGCTAGGTTTGTGCTGCATTGTGCGAATATTAATAACATAATATGAAAAATAAGTTAAAAAATGGAAAAATAACGATTATGTTAGACTGATAAAAAAAATCGTTATTTTTCCATTTTTTAACTTATTTTTCATATTATGTTATTAATATTCGCACAATGCAGCACAAACCTAGCACAATTCTCAAAATACGTTAATCCTAAAAATGGGGGGCTAACTTCGTATAGGCAGTTAATGCGGAGCTATACTCTCGCACGATTGCGTATGGAAAATAGTCGTTTAATGTCAAGGTTGCATGTGAGAGTGAAAGTAATCGCTCCCAATACATAGTAAATTATGCGCGGATATACTATAATTACATAAACAATATTGTTGTCATATTTATAATTTTCTATCAAGTTATATCTGACGGGGGAAAAAATTTTTGACAAGAAGCAATTAACGCTTTTAACACTGCCTATATCTATATCAAAGATGAAAGATTATGTATGAAGAATATAAATGTGTGTGTTTTTTAATAATATAGATTATCCATAATCTATATTATAATTTCATATATAAAGATGCACAATATATTCTGCTCGTCTTAAAAACATTCTAAACTTTATCGAAATTTATAACTAAACTTTAAACTTTCCTTTTTTAAAATTTATTAAATAAATCTTGTATTGTGTTATAAATTATTCATGTAGCACGTTTTTCTAGCCACATAATTTTTCAAAATGTCTTCCGTATATAAACATCCAATAAATACTTTATAAAACTAATCGAAATATTAATATATACCTATATTAACTTCCTCACATTAATGTTCCAGAGAGGTAGCTTGTGAGAAAACAGAATCGAAAAAATGCCGAGAATCATTTCCGCTCAATGACAGAGATGCATATTCGATCAGCGCGGCGAGGAAAAGAGACGGATAAGAATCGATCACGTAATAAACCCGAAGAAAGAAGTCCGCGGTACCAAGGCGAGTTTGACCTTCACCCGATCTACGTGGTCCCGCCTACTTTTCTTCTTTTGCTTCTCGGTGGGCCCCACGAGACACGTCCCGAGCCTGTTTCACGGTGCCCCTCGCATAATAGCACGAGCGTGGCTTCCGTTGATATTCGATAACCGGCCGGCTTTAATGCCGCAGTTCTACGATTAGGTCTTAACCGAGATTGCGACGGTTGAACATCAGACTTACTAGTTTTCTGACTAATAATACAAACTTTTTGCGAAGGTCTCAACTGTGAACGAGAAAACTGTCACTATGCATGCGTGTCGTTCAGATTTCAGATTAGTGTAAGATGAAAATTGAAGAAATGGATGAAATAATGGACTATTTAAACGCCAATCAATTCCACCTCTCTGTTTATCTGTTGAAAGTTTTCGTCGTGTAAATATATATATATAGAGGAAAGTCACCGATACTGATAGATCTCCTAAAGCGATATCTCCTTATTTCTTAGAAACTAACCTTTGCACCTTACTAATACTAATAAAAACGTGATTTGTTTAGCTAATTAAAGAAGTACAAACTCATAATTCATATATTTGTGGCTTATTTCTATACCAAATCAGCTAAAAACAAATTCTATGAATCCGAGAAGAAAATTCTTACGGTGTTCTTTTGTAAATTGCGTAATTAAAATAATAGTGACTGTATTATTGATAATATTATGTCATTTTAAATGTTTATAGTTTCATAAATTAGTTTTCTTTACAGAATATAGGATATATCTTTATTTATAGAATAGGAATGTTGGCATTATTGCCTACTATGTCAGTTTTGGAGCTCATTTTGTCAGACGCTCATTTTTGCATAACTTACGAAAAACTTAATTATTACAAATTTGTAAACAGTATTATAAAAACTGCTTATACTATCTGATAGAAGACACTTTCTAGTTTGTATTTATGTTTTTGAAGTTGTATTTTTACCTTTTGTTTAAGAAACATATTTCAATAATTTAAAACAAATATATAAAAAGAACATTCATTCGGTAAATAAATGTTATTCTGTAAGGATAGTTTGTATTTTCAAGCATGTATAATATGTATATACTGTATACTGAGAAGTGTATATTCATGAAATTAATAATTTAATAAATTACGAATAAAAGTGTAACAGTTTTTACACATTTCTAGAGATTTAAATATAGTGCCATACATTGCAAATTCATAAATGATATTTATTCTTTGATTTTCTGCCTGTAGATCTATCAAGGTCAATAAATTGGAATAACGAATAAATGAATGATTTTTCAGATCTGTAGAAAAAGATTGTTTTTCAAAATCTTTATCACGAAACGTGTTTATGCATTTATGCATTACATATATTCATCAGCACGTTTTACTCTTGCGATATACCAATTGCATATTGGACAACAACATAGTGACATCATCAATGATATATTCAATTGCGTCACTACCAGTCGAATATCTTGTTCAAGGATGCGACGAACTGTAATAATTGCCGTCGAGTAAGTAATCGAATCGTAATTTTCCAGTATAAATATAATATAAGATCTCAAAATTATACGATGTTGACGTTTTGCAAATGAGCAATTGCTTATTTCACAATATTTGATGCTTTATTCACAAACAAAAAATGAAGGTTATTTCACAATTGAAATCTCAGTCAACAGGTCGACTATTGGCTTTCTAGATTCTTCTCTTAAGTCTTGTGTCCATGATGTTAGAACAGTTTTTACGGAAAACCGACAAGTTGATTGGCTACACATTTCTCGATCCGAGAACTCGGATCGAGTTCTAGCAAGTTCTAGCATCATGGACACAAGGCTTAAGAGAAGAATCTAAAAAGAGTCAATAGTGTCGACCTATTGACTGAGATTTCAGTTGTGAAATAACTTTCATTTTTTGTTTGTGAATAAAGCATCAAATATTGTGAAATAAGCAATTGCTCATTTGCAAAACGTCAACATCGTATAATTTTGAGGTCTTATATTAAATCGAACAAGGCTTAACAGATGTACACGTGATCGGACCCTGATCCTGCGAACTCATTTAAATTTCATCGAAAATTTTGAAAAGTAGTTTTCTCTCATAAATTTTCGACATTCAATTATAGACATTTTTTTATTTCAATTTTACAAATTAGAATTTTGTTAAATAAAGTTTGTTGAAATAGAATCCATTGCCTTTATATATGCATTCCTAAAACTTACAAAACTTGTAAATAATTAGACCTTAAAGAATATCAATGTTGTAATGTTCTTGTTTAAAAAAAAAAATTTATTCTACATCCCTTAAAAGGAATGAATAAATATTGATATGACATGAGAAATGCTTTATATTAAATATAAGTTTGCATCGATTTGTTTAATTTAAAAATTGCATCTTTTATTATAGTGAAACTTTTAATTGGATTTAGACGAACAGGATTTAACGACCGATGATGTAACGTTAGTTTGTTCACCCGCAAAAAGTACGTGAACAGCATTATCCCATCGCTACTCTCTAGTTTTCCGGGGTAGCCCGAGCAAGCGTCATCGATCCACAACCCTCTCGCTATGCTCTACAATTGCTTTTATTTTGCTCGATGCAACCCACGTTCTAAAATGTTGATTCCGAATTCGAAAACAGAAATGCAGAAATATTCTACATATTATTATATTCAGCTGCTCACGCGTTTCATCTAGTGATAAAAAAATGTTTTACCATGAGATTTTGCTACATGTCGATATTTTTCGTTCTCTAATAGTATATTAAAAGAAGTTCAAATCTGTCTCTAAAGCAGCGAAATTAAATAATTACTTAACATAGAGGAATTAGAGTAACTGCGTTAAATTTTTTCTCAACTTTATAATCGCGATCAAACGTTCAAATCTTAATCAAATTTTAATTGATATCACAATGCAAGTATTCTGTTTACGCGTTATCGATCAGATCTACATCGATCTTCACGTGTAAGCAAAACGCACGATTAATTATTTGACGACACACATGTCCTCAAATTTTGCCGATGAATCATTATTTATAGCTTTCGATTACATTTTTTATAGTGCAAACAAGCACATACTTGAAATTGATATTACAGATTTCGCTTAGCAATTGTGTTAATTTTAACTCATTTAAAACTAAAATTATATTCTATATTTATAATATGATTATAATAAGCTTCGTAACAAACGAAAGATCTCATAACTAAAAAAGATTAAATAATTTTACGAAAATAAATAATCAAAGATTACTGAAGCATTCTTTAAAATTTTTTTTTAAGATTATGTACCGCGTGTAAGTTTTCTTCCAGAGTTAATATTTAAATTTTAAATATAACTTTTTTCCCTTCACACACATAAGTACACATACAGTTAACATTGAGAGATGTCTAATTATTAATAAATTCGTCACCACTATAACATATATATTAAAAGACTATGTATACATAATTATTTTATTAAATAAAAATTCAGATTCCGGACTCACATAAAGCTTATTATTATTAATTTCAAATGTTTTTTCTTGCAATATATTATAATTTAATTGTACGTAAAAATTATTTTAAAAAGCATTTGAGATTAATAATAATATAAATAAATAAAGTTTTGTGTAAATATCCGGACATAGGTATATGTCCGATCACTGGGACATTTACCTTACATATGTAAGGAAAAGAATGTATCTTTCCTACTGTTGCTTTCATACTGTTTACATCTATAACGTGCTTATGTATGTAAATAAACCCAAAATAAAATCGCAGCGCTTTTAACTTCATTACAAGTATAATTTTACGTATTAATTCGATTAATTTTTATTGATAATTATTCCTACACAGATTCCCTTGAATTCTTTAAAAAAAACTGTGAATTCCTGACGTACAAAAATCTACGGATCGATAAGTCAAATCTACGCAGAATCCGTAAAACGACGCAGACTCTGTTCACGTCACTCGCGGTAATAGTAACTACCACGTGGTGGTGTAACGTATCGAGAGACTCGTAATGTAAAAACCTGAACATTATAATTAAAAAATCCGAAAATCCACTGAAAATTGGAAAGTACTTGTTAGAATAAATTTTTGGAATTTACTCGTTTGAATAAATTTTTGTCGAATATTACATAAATAAATATATTATTCCCTACCTAAACGTCTGTTTAAGGAATAATATTAAGGAAGAATATATATCTATTGTTTCTGTGAATTACGTATTAATTAACATCGGAATTGAATATGGCATAACCATAACAAATAAATATTTCAATAGACAACGATTGTTTTAAGATTATTTTATCTGAAAATAAAAAATAATGTAGCAATTATTATTTTTTAAAATGACCGCCTTTGTCTTTAATAAAGAGAACAAAACAACACATACGGCACTGCAATTATCACAATTTAATCATTTGTATATATTTTTAGAATAATTAAGGAAATAAAACGTTGTTATTTCCTAAATTAATTATTTTTCCCACTAATAAGTATACTGCATCAGCGTTTTATTGCACTATTCACGATCAATCAATTGGATTCTTCCTACGAAGACAGGACGAATCTATTCTGCGACGTGTAGGATCTACCAGGCACATGGGATTACTCACCGATATTAACAAGCCTGATGCCTTCGTCCTCCAAAAACTTAAGAGCGACGGACACGTTCTCCAGCTTCTGAGAACGAAAGGTGGGCCGCTGGTTGTGTTTCGGCAGCCGCTTTTGCGAGAGCACCTCGATGAGACTCACCAACTGGAGACCGTCAGACAGATCGCATTCCAGGTCGCCGATGTGCTTGTTCGCTACCTTCAATCGCTCGTTCGCCCATCTCGTGAAGGTGTTCTGTTGAATTCGCTTCCACTGCGCGTCCTCGGCCAGCTCGCGCTCGAACATCTCGTCCTCCTCCTCCTCGCCAGCGGAGTTCTCGCACTTAACTGACTTATCATTCTCATTCATTTTATCGGCTGGTCCGCTGCTACGCTCTCACGGATAAGGGTAGTGGGGTGTGAGCCCCTGTGTGAGTGCCTAAGGATCACAAGTGTTGGTAGTTACGAGTGCTGTCGGTGACGTAGACAAAACGTAACTGTGTTGGTGACTCGAGAAGTAGCGATGGGCACAAACTAGAAATCAAGATTTGGAACGTGTATTGGGAAACTCGGATATTCGAGAATACATGTACACACTAAAAAAAATATTTAATTTTTAAATATTAAAATGTTTTAATGTTGTCTTCATTTTTTAAACACTTAAAGATGTTTTAGTATTAAACTTTTTTAATAAGCAAAAACACTGTGTTCAAATTTAAAACTTCAAAAATTTTCAATCCAAATACATAGTGTTTTGTTTATTGAAAAAATTTAAAACTAAAACTCTTTAAGTGTTTAAAAAATAGAGATAAGAATAAAACACTTTAATATCTTAAAATTAAACGCTTCTTTTTTGAGTGCACGTGTAATTATAATATATCCGTGTTTCAATCCGTGTGATTTTTAATGCAAGTATACACATGCTTTTGTGAGTACACGTGCATCGAAATTTACGCTGTAACCTGTACTTAAATATGCGGATACCTTGTTGTACACTAATAATAATCACATGAAATAAAATATGAATTTATTACGTTACACGTGCATCCATACACTTCAATACATGTATAATCCTATATTGAAATACACGGATAAACGTGCTTTTTAAGCCTTCCTGCTTGGAAATGGAATACCTTATATTCTTATACCATGTGGAGTTAATTTCCCAGAGTAAAGCGGCATCTAAGTGAAATTTTAGAGCGATTTAAACTTTAAGCGTTAATGTCTTCTGCACACTGGATGTGATGAGCGACGAGCGACGAGCGATATCCAATGAAAGCTCTATTTTTTTTCACGTGACGATGTAAAGCAGAGCTCTCATTGGATATCGCTCGTCGTTCATCGCGTTCAATAGGCATAAGCCATAAGAAATTGATTACAGTCAAATGCCATGTGAGAAGAAAAATCGACTGTGATTGGTCAATTTTTTACTCTCACGTATTACATAAAGCTTACTCCGCTTATTGTAGACCAGACCTAAGGCTTAAAGTTTAATTTTTATACTTTAAAATTTCATTGTAAACGCCGCTTAAGATTATTCATCGTTATTTTGATATTAAAATCTTTGATGTCAAAAAATTACGATAAGTAAAATTAATTTACTACCTGGTTTATTTATTGATATATCAATCAACTTTCGGATTCACGTGCGAATTTAATTTAGATTTTTGAATTTATTTTGATTGTGCAATGAATATTCAAATGAAATTTGATAACTCATTAGTTTTTAATTTCATTTCATTATTATTGTTAATTAAATCAATTCGAAAACATGTAGATTCATTATTTTTTGAAAATTGAAATAAGCGATAAAATTTATAATAGATGATAAACCTTCTAATTTATATGTATAAGTACAACAACAGAAGTCTATTTAACTGTTATATAACATTATTAACTTTATACGTCAGAGAAATATTGTTTTAATCGTTTACCGAACATTTTAAGGAAAAATGTTATTTCATACAAGTGATTAATTTTATTAAACTATGAATAGCAATCTCAATTGAATTCTTCAACTTTTTTAGATAAATAATCACACAAAAATTTAAACATATTTACATTTTTACTTAAAATTTACGTAAAAAGATATAAAAATAAAATATGAATAAATATACTTTCCACCACTTATTGATATTTTTCCATTTATGTATCTATTTGAAAATTGGTAACAGACATCGAAGTTGCTCGAAGGAGTATTGTGACCATCACTAGCACGAGCACGCACACGTGCGCAGAAGAAGAGGTGGACGTTGGTGAACTTACCTGCACGGCCGTACGTGTGCCGGCCAATCGAACGCACCTTCCTTAGTATGGGTGCGTGTGTGCGCGTGTGTGTGGGATGCTGACAAGAGATCAGCTGGAGCAACTCCGTTTCTGTTGATGAGTCGTCGGTATATATTCACCACCGGAGATCACGCTTCAAATTACTCAGGATGCGTTTGTCGAGAGGCTTTCTTTGATAGCGTCGTCTCCTTGAAGGGTCTTTTCAGTCGCTCGTCCTGATTCACAGCGACGATTCACCTGCATAATAAAATATCGTAATTAAAAAATTGACGACGTTCAAATTGATCGAATGTGGCATAAGACGCTTCGGCGTAAAATAAAATCGAAATTTATAATCTTTTTGTATATGTCTAATAGTAATTTATAATAAAACCTCGCAATCGAGAATCGTGACTTATTTATAAAAAAGAAAAATGAGACTTGGAATTACTTTTGAACTGGAGAAAACTGTTTAAAGAGTATATTGTAGAGATACAAATTTAAATAGTAGAAAACGATATATAATTTTTTTATTCATAAAATTTTTTGTTTCCGCAATTGATTGACTCAATCCGACAAAGGTGCACGGAATCAATCAGTTTCATTTGAGTGAAGATTCGCGCACGTGTTCGACCAAGCTGTCCAGCCTCAACACGAATTACGCGTTTGGCCTATCCATAAATAAAGTACCTAATTATAAATAGCAACACATTCCGGGGAAATGGCCCGTGTATTTTTTTTATTTACGCACGCTCTTCTATATTTATTATTAGTATATTTAAATGTATTTCTTATTAGAAAGTATTCAGATTTAGATCTCGATGTGAGTAAGAGAAGAGAAAATTATCTTAAATTATTAAGACATCCATTTAGGAGAAATAAATCTGCTTTAAAGTTATATCATCGTCTTTTATGATCGCATCGGTCGGATTTTCCGCGCATAATAGAAAATTAATCGGACGCACGTTAAATTACGAATCTCGGCGCACGGCGAGATGCCAAGTTATTTTTAGTACACGCACGTATACGTGACTTTTTTCCAAGGTCTGATATTACATCCAAAAGATGAACCTTATAAGCGCAAACATTGTTGTCTGCGAACAATGAATGGACAACATGATTAGAGTTATCTTTTTACACAGAGGTGGCTTAGTTTACACAGCATTAAAATACATTTGCGCGCGTATAACTTAATAATAAATTCGGTAATATATAACATAATACGTTTCGTACTTTAATATCTCAAAGTTGCAATGCAATAAGAAATGCTTCATTTCCTGGACGAAGTAAACATTTTTGTGTAGAATAAGAATCATGTTTTTATATAATTGTCTAGAGTTCTCCGATATTTCTTATTTTTAAAATATTATTATATTATAAAATAAATAATATAATATCTACTATATTATTAACGGAATTCACGATGTTACGCATATAATATATTAATATGATAGGTATATTGCTATCTAAAATTATCTGTGAAAGTTATTACGAGACGACGTGATGATGCTAAAATACGATTTTTTTTTATCACAACACTCCAAAGTCAAGAAGGAAATTCGAGATATATCATTTCACTTGAACATAAATTGATCAAGTTGTCATCGAATTAAGAGATTTTTATATTTATTCTTTCATTAAATACGATTCGCATTAATTCTTGTAACAAATTATAGAAATAATATGCAAATAAATGTAAAGAATTGGTCTTATATATCTCTAATAAAAATAAAATTAATTTATGTTAATATATATTTATATAAAATTGTTTGTTATAATATTAAATCGAGATTTTTCAATATATGAATTAATTAAAGAAATTATTTCAATAATAATTAAAATGATTACATTGCTTTAACGTGTTATTCATAATAAACTCGGTTTTCTTTATTATATTTACAAACTATTTCAAAATTTACACAGAATGGAAGTATTTCTCCGATGAATTTACGATATTGCGAGATAATCGGAAAACGATCACATCACACACAAATATATTCGTTTAGCAGAAAGTATTTTTTATTTCGTACGAGATCGACTAACTCTATCAGTGCTCCACGAAAAACTGCCGAGGAATCGCGCAGGTTTCTCTCATTTCGTTTAAAACTCTCTCTGCGCTAATTCTCTCCAAAAGCATATACCAGCGAATTGCGAAATGCGACAAATAAATTGGGAGCGAGTCGCGAATGAATCGTAAAGTAGTCACATGAGAGAATTACACGTAAACCTTCAAAGTTAGCCAATTTCACTGTAAAAACAGTAAAACATTAGAATTTGGACTTTCGCGATAAAGAAAACACTCTTCTACATCTAACAAGATTATTTTATCTAGAACCATTGAGAAACAAAAAGTGACTTATGTATATTGTACTTATAATCAATGCACGTGCACCATACTTGATTTAAATCAATGTTTGACCGGTGAGTTTGAAGGAAAACACTTCGTGCCTAGCGAGGTGCTACTGCTATTAACAATGAAATCAAGTTAAATTAACAAACTTGATAAATTGATTTATGTGACTGCCCATCTCTCTTCAAATCGCAACACAATACACCTATAAAATATAATAATGTAATGACAAATTTTATAATAAAGAATTGAATTCTTTCTAATAAAAGTTTACTATGCGTTTTAATTATATGGACAATTATATGGAAAGAAATCTCATTAATTAAGTTTAAGAAACGCATTAAGTTTTACGAGTATGAAGAGATAACGAGTTCTCTTTCTGTTGTAAAAATTTAATTTATTTTAACAAGAGGTTTTATTTTATTTTATTTTAACAAGAGGTTTTATTTCGATGAAAACTCGCAATAAATAACAATCTCACAGATATTCACTTAAACAGAGCAAATTAATATACAAATTAATATATATTTAGAAACATTTTGTTTTAAAAGATGGTGGATTTACTTCGATATCTTGAAATGAGAATAGCTGATGATCGTTTTCAGATTAAACTCTTTTTTCAGTATACAGTTTACGTTATATACATATGTATATGTATATACTATAAAATCTCAGAAATAATCGCGGGCATTTATCGATAAAAGTGTAAATTGCCCTGTCTTGATGTCCCGTTTTTCACTTTCGCAGCTAACCGATCGTTCAAAAATTAATCGTAATCGGAGCAATAATCAAGACCGAATGCCGGCGCGAATCTTACATGCACACGAGGCGACGATCTTTTTGGATCGGATCGATCGACGCGGCGCTCTCGATCGGCACCACGGCGCGGTTCGCAGGCGATTACTGATGTTCACGACGTCCGCGAACCGGGAGTCGAATACACGTCGAAAGAAGTTAGGCCGGATACACACGATCAAGTAAACTTGCACAAGCGGCTTGCGCAAGCATACTTGACAAGTTTACTTGAATCCCAGTGAACACAAAATTATATGTAACGTACCTGTTAGTTGTAATTTTCCACCCAACAATATAACTGTAATATAACACGTGTGTTATATCTTGTTGAGTAGGAAATTACAATTAACAGGTACGTTACATGTGACTTGTGTTCACCGGGACGTGTGAAGCCGGCCTTACCCGGATCCGTAAAGTTATCCGAGAATAGTACGTGCTCCCTCGTTGCCCCCTTGGCCGAGGGGTAGGGGGTCGGTCTATATATATACGCACACGCATATATCCGGGGGGAGGCCTCCCCCCGCGTCTCGACGCCGCTGACGCCCACTCTCCCTCTTGGGAAACATAGACGCGTGCGAGAAGGATCGGGTTTAAATTCGTATACGAGGGAAACAAAACGAAACGAGTTGGTTACTCGCTGGCTGACACTGAAGGGAAAACTTAGACGGTCATTGTTACATGCCACGCACCATGCGTGATATTAAGTTCTTTCGTCACTCGAAGGAACCTCTCCCCTATAATGCGATAGTGGTTTTAGCGGTTGTCTCGGAGTTCCTTTCTGGAGAAACGAGCGGTGCTTCAGCACGAAACTAAACGCGAACTTTAACACGACAAATTATTCCTCTATATTATTTTAATTAATTTATTCAGAAACTTTTGCCATTTGTCAATCCTGGCGGAAAAATTTTTATGAAAAATTGCATAGATTGAGACAGATCTTAGAAATTCTTAGTTTTTCATAGATATTCATGGGACGTAGAATGGCGTTGTTTATTTGAAAAACCAAGAAATCCTTCGCCTTCAAACAACGCCACTCTACGTCCCACTACGAATATCTACGAAAAATAAAAAATTTTTAAGATAAACAACCCTCACTTTACGTTCCACTATACGAATATCTACGAAAAATTAAGATCTTTGTCTCAATCTATAGTAGTTTTAAAATTAAAACAATAATAAACTCGGACTCTCTCTCTCTCTCTCTCTCTCTCTCTCTCTCTCAAAAATTTCACAAAAACGTATGAATATTTTAAAAATAAACGGACAAGTGTGACCATATAATTTTTCTGCCTTTTCGTAAAAATTTTTTTCCGCCAGGAAAACAACGCGATATCTCGAAAAACATTCAAACGATTGAAAAAAATTTAAATGTCTGCCAGATAAATGTTACCCGAGATAAACACGTGAAAATTGATACTAATCGAGAATTATATTTATCCTCTTTTAAAATGCCGACATGTTTAGGAAACGAGAAGCGGAATGATTATTCAGAATATAAAAAAAAATAAAATATCCCTTTATACTTCACAGGGTGGTCACAAATTCCTTTTTCAAAAATTCTATTCTGATTTCCAGACAAAATTTCAGATTTTTTCCTGCTTTCAATATTTTGCAATATAAATACATTTTGAATATTTTTACATATTTTGTAACAGATTTATTGTCAAATTAGATTAAAGATGATAAGTTTTCAATTTAACAGTTGGCAACACTTAAATTTAATTGGCGAATCAAGTATCTAACGTTGATGAGAAACCAACCCTTTAACTTCTTCATAGCCAAGAATTTTAATTTTTCAGAAAATTTTGCAAAATTCCCTAACTTTTCCCTGACTGTTTTCAATTTCTCTGACATTTCCCTGATTTCCCTGATGCTAACAGAGAGTACTTACCCTCTTTTAAGACAAGTTTAGAAAACGAGAAGTGATGAAAAATGATTAATCAAAGTAGAAAAAGATTTATTTTTAAAGCAAGATATCCCTTTACACTCCCCTACCTCTCTTTTTTCCGATTTACAATTTATGTTTTACGATTCCACATGCCTAGCTATAAAAAGTACGACCTACTAACGAGCGCCATCCGAAAGGTAGAAAAAGTCGATCGGGGCCTTATGCTAAAAATCACTGTCCATATATGGGCCGCTCTCTCAGGCGAGCGCCGTGCGTTCAAAGCAAGTTATTGCTTCTGTTCATCGAAAGAGTTTCTACTTATAAAGATGTGGAGACCATACTTGGGCGAAAAGTCGATTGCGTATTAAGACTCTTGCTCTTCCTTTCGCGACGGCCACGCGTGATCGGCGGACCTTGAATACGGAATATAGTCTTCGATAATGTTCAAGACACGAAGATTATTCGCTCCGCCAGAATTCGGAGATTTAATCAGCTGTTTGTATTTCTCGATGATGACAATTAGCACGGTTGATTAAAAATGACGTGAATTCACAAGCCTTGTCTACGGACTTTGAGTGTCATTCTCGAGGACATGAAAAAAATACAGTGTAAATTGAACATTCAAAGTAGAAAAAACGTATTAAAATTTACAATAAAGCTGCGAAACATAATAATATACTTCGAAAAGAACATAAATAGGAACATAAATGTGAATTTATTGTTTATAAATGTGAACTTTCTTCTATAGTTAAAATGAAAATTGTTATAAATGTGCAGGAGACTTAAAGCATAAATAATAAAACTAAAAGAATAATAATAAGAAATCCCTCTCTCTCAGAATTTTACTAAAAAGATTTAAAAATATATTTATTTTGTCTTTCAGTACAAACTAATTTAAATCCTAATAAGAATTAATCTATTTATAATTACAAAATTAAAAAGGGATATAAATGTATATATCGGACGTATACATATATATATATGTATATATGCAGGAGCAATTCAATAACGCTGCCAGATTCAACTACGTGGAATAATGCAATTGTTTGTTCATTATTTAACAGTGGCACGCAAAAACAAATCGTATAATTGCATAATAAATCAATGCATAAATTAGAATTAAATAACAATAAAGATATCCTTAGTTCAACGTTCGAATTAACTGTGAAACAAACTGTGAAGAGACAAATCAAGATTGACAAAGGACATCACACAATTGTCCGGCACCGATTTGATTTTCTGTGAAATATGTTGTTAAACACAAAAATCTCTAAGAGACACGTATTTTTTAATACGTGCGCTAACTCATGTTCAAGGGGTGAAACATCCCTTTGAAAAAAAAATGGTATTTCTATTTCGAGCCGAATACCGTCGGAAGTATAAAAGATGGAAAAAATTTTTTAAACAAAAGTACGATTTTAAGAGTACTTCCATGTTGTGAAGAAAAAAATTTTTTTAATTTTTTTGTTTAACAATCTCTTTAAACACGAGTTAATGCACGTATAAAAAAATACGTGTCTCTTAGATTTTTGTTTAACAACATATTTCACGGAGAATCAAGCCGGACAGTTGTGTAACGTCTCTTATGAGTCAAAACCTATACCTGCATTCAAGATCACTTCAGAAGCTATATACCTACATTTGAAAATTAAATATCTCGGTCAGCAATTTAAATTACACAATAATACACATTCCGATTTCGTTTTAATAGGATTGAAATATTAAAAAATTTTAGTAACCATTTTACTTCATACATTAGAGAAGAGCAAATAGCTGTATAATCTTCATGTATAATCTTTGAAATATTAATCTAATGTTAACAGAAACGTAATCGAAATGTATATGCCACTGCAGATGATAAATTGAAAGCGAAGTTTTCAACAACGATATGTAACAATACATAGCATTTTAACGTAAACATATGCGAATACGTAAAATCAAATACTATATAAAACAATCGACATAACAATATTCACACGGAATATGCTATTGTAAAAGTCATAAACAATTCTTTATCTCAAGTTATTCATGTAAAGTTATTGTTTCTTTACATTAAAACCATAAGTTCCAGTCTTAAAAAAATATTAGTAAAGTCGACAGTGTATCGTCGTACTGATATGACTATGGTTTTACAGAGATTACCGCTTTTTTCGCCGCCTCATCCAAGTTGTTCGCTGTAAGAATGGGCAATCCAGATTCGGACAAAACTTTTTTGGCTTCTGTCACATTAGTACCTAAAAAATAAATTACCAAAAAATACTTCAAATTTATTCATAAATTGTATTACAACAAACCAAATAAAAATAAGTATACCATAAAATTATAGAATTTATAAATAAAAATAATAAAAGAATTAAGCTAATAAAAAAGGAGAAAAAGTACTTACCTTCTAGCCTTACAACAAGCGGTATTTTAAGTCCTAAATTTTGCGATGCTGCGATAATTCCTTTCGCTATCGTTACACAATTTACAATACCTCCAAAAACATTAACGAGAATTACTTTGACTTTTGGATCTGACGAAAAAAAGAAATCAGTTTACATTTTATATTTGTATTTAAATAATTCTATGTATTACGTACCTTCACTGAGGATTCTAAATGCCTGAAAAACTTGATCCTCTTTCACATTACCGCCAACGTCTAAAAAATTAGCTGGTGATCCTCCATTCAACTTAATAATATCCATTGTAGCCATGGCTAGACCAGCTCCATTTACTACACATGCAAATGTAAAAACATTCTTGTTAATACGTTTGTGCTTATTGTATGTTAATTCTCACAGTTGTATACATAATAACACACTGTATACATAACAACATCATATAACGTTATTTTTTAATTCTCTATTTATTTATTTGTTTGAGTAATCGAAAGTAATTGTAAAACTCTGAATAAAAAATGGTATTTTAATTATGAAGCTTAATCAAGTTTTGAGAAGTGCGGTAAATATTGAGTGTATTATCAAACTGTGATACTTTTTGACACAAAATGTGAGCAATGTAACGCTACATGGCAGTCAACGATTGATGTATCGCAAAAATATTAATTAATATTAAGTACTTTACCTAAACATCCTATATTACCATCCATGCCAATATAATTTAAATTAAATCGCAACGCGTCCACTTCTCTGGGATCTTTCTCACTGACATCTTCTAAGGCAAATAGATCTTGTTGTCTAAATTGGGCATTATCGTCGAATGCGATTTTTGCATCTACTGCTACTACTTGCTTGTCTGTTGTCTCCACTAATGGATTTATTTCAACTTGCAAAGCATCAATATCCACAAATAATTTCCAGAGATTTTTCAATTCATACATGGCTTTTTTTAGAATATCCATATCAGAAAATCCCAGAAAAACGCACACGTCCTTTGCTATTTCGTCATCGATCCCATGATAAATGTCTAATGTAATGGTTTTGATTTGTTCGGGATGTTTCTCTGCAACTGCTTCAATATCCATGCCACCCGCTGGAGACGCTATCAGCACAGGACCATTATGCTGACGATCCATGAGAATACAAACATAAGTCTCGCGTGCAATATCCACTGATTCAGCTATCATAATTTTCTGCACCAATATGCCATCTTTTGAAGTCTGTTTAGTGATAAGCCGATGACCTAACATATTCTTCACATAATTTGCAACAGCATTACGGCTATTAAAAAGGAAAGAAAAAGACTAAAATAAATCATAAAATAAAATATTATTAATGATCATAAAAAAATCTATAAATTATACGTCATCATGTTTAATAAAAAAAATAGAAGAGAATAAAAATATTATTATCTCTTATTAATTTTTTTATTTTTAATATATTTTCTAAAATGAAATAAATATTTTATTATTTGAAGAATAAATTATGATAAAAATTTATCTATCAATAAATAAAATACTCCATCTAAGAAGTATTTTTTTAAAAATAATTAAATTATATCAATACTTACTCTTTGGTAAGATGTACACCTCCCTTAAATCCATTATTGAACCAGCCTTTACCACGACCACCAGCCAAGACTTGAGCCTTGATAACAAACTCATCGGTGTCTGCAAGAAATAGAAAGCTGCAAAATACACATAGTTATATCGGCTCCTACGTAAATTATCAAATTACAGATGACTCCTAACAGATAGTATTATTTTGTATGGATTAAAAAAAAATAAAAAGCGTAATATTGTGCATTGCGAGCTCTAACTCAAATGTACGTGAAGAAATGATGAGAAACATTCTGGGATACTCACGTAGCTTCTCCAAGGCGGAATTCGTCTGAGTTAGGTCATCGACAATAGCGAAGTTTTGCACCGATATGCCAGAGTCACGCAGGAGTTCTTTGCTCTGGTACTCCAATAGATTCAGGTTCCTCGCGTTCGACACGCAAATGATCCTCGTGCTATTCCTGAACAGCTGCGCCGAGCGCATTAAGCGGCCCAGCACTCGCAGCATGATTAACCTCCAAAAATTCACCGAACGAGAGAAAAAAAAGATTGCTAGTCTTGTTCTCGCGAATCACACCCGGGGCGCCGACGATTTAGATAACTAATCTTCCTTGGAGTCGCAGTTCAACGTCACAATTAATATATTGTTACCTCATTCCTAATGTTTTGAAGAGATAATAGCCGGCTATCAGCTGAACTTGTCTGTTGCGCGTGACCACGAGTTCTAAAATCGATATCTCGAATGCAAAAAAAAAGAGGAAAAGAGAAACACACCACGTGACCTACGGCGGGCAATATGAATAGTAAGAGTCGTATGAGACACCCTTTTCCTCCTCAATATCAATATAAGTATATAAGGTGTAACTTATCGTTACCAGATACAATATGGAGTATATAAAAAAGATACAAATAATTGAAAATATATAGGCATGTTATAAAATTGTTACAAAAAGTAAAGAACAAGTTACAATTGTAAAAAATTTATATTATATACGTGTATATATATATATATATCTGCGATACAATACATGTACATAATAATGCATAAAAAAAGAAAATACTAGATTAGAGAAATTGATATTGCTACTGGTGTCTATTATTTCTAATTGCTTCTAATAAAGCAACCGATGTCGGTAACCAGCAATTAGAGCAATTCTACCATTCTCTTATTCTTCATTATTTGCATTGCGTATGAACGCTATTTACGTCAACATGATGCTACAAATGCTTTAAAGCGTTCTTTGATCGGTCAATTAATAAAATTCTTTCTTGTGATTAGTCAATCAAACGTTTCAAAACATTTGTAGTAAGAGTTTGATTGCATACTTAAATATAATATAAATTAATAAACACATTTATGAATTTCGTTGTATACTAATATAAAAAAAATATATCAAAACATATACGTTCTTTAAATCATCGTAGATAATACAATAATCAAATAATGATATAATATTTGATACTTAATTATATCTTATAGAAGAACACTTGGTGAACACTATTGGTTTATATAAAAAAAAACTTTTCTTCTATATCTTTGAATTATTCTAATACTGTCATATTTTTTTTCCAAATATTTTAATCAAATAAATGATGCATATATATACATATATATATATATACAAATTCATTAAAGAGAATGATATAAAATGTAAAATATTAATTGATATTAATAATATAAAACATATATAAACGCATTTTGTAAAAAAAATTATATCATAGATATAATAATATTCAATTCAGTATTAATTAAAATTTTAATAATACAGTATTAGAATAATTCAATGATTAACAAATTCGCAGTATTGTCAAAATTAGCCAAGTGTTCAATCTTTATTTCTGTATATATGGACGGAAAATTACGTTGCTTTTTACACTAGCACGCTACATCATTCTTATTTGTTATCAGTTGTTATCAATTCTTAATCATTAGTAAATTGTGTATTAATACATATAGTATATGATATTCATTAACATTAAATATATTTTTTACGAGTTAATCCTTTTACGTCTTTGTGTCAAAAATTTATAATTATTTATCTCGCATTAGATCAAATGGCATCTATATACTTCTGGACATGCATATTTTTGTTATCTTAGATAGATTGTGTTTACAAAGCATCATAATAGCATAGCACAAACGTTTATCAATGTGCCGTTGTTTTTAACAAGTAGACTGTCTTATATAGTACAATTTGTACATTGTAAATATGTTCACATACTTTTTTATAAATTGCTGATTTAATAATCTGTGTAGAAATTTAAATCCCAAGCTCTGCATTTCTTTGAATTATTTTTAAATATTATTCAACGTGTGTGTGATATATTCGAAATTATTTTGCTTATATCGAAAATATACCATGGAATGAGGTAGAATATTATTTTTAAATTACAAAATAAAGACGTGACAATTTTGTAAAAAAAGAACAGACATTAACATTTGAAGTTTAGCATCTATGAATTTTATAAGAATGACAATAAAAAAAGTATATATATGAATAAACGTATAAAAATATATATAAATTTTGCATATGTTATTTGCTACTTCGTGTATATGTGTATATATATATACATAATTATACGTATGTGTATATATACATAATTATATGTATGTGTATATATACATAATTATATGTAATTAGCTGCATGATAAAAAAGAATACATTGTTTGTAAGTTTTAAAGAATCATTAGTATATATATGCCGAAAAACATATATTATAGACACACAGAGTATCTCTTCATCATATAAAATAAAAATTATGCTGAACTCACTGTATTATTTTTCGCAATATTTGGGTCAAATGCAGATCGATTTCAGTCTCCTCATAGTATCATAATTCTTCTTAAAAAATAAGTTACGGAAGTACTTGAGTGCTATCGTTGTTAAAACAATAAGAAGCGACTACATCATTAAATCGCTAACAACGTAGCAATATTAATTTTTAGCCCGTCAAAGATTAATCTAGCAGATCATAATATCAACTTCATTGGATAAAAAAGATCTAATATCTTGTTAAATCGCATTTAACATTTGTTTTCGTTAAATACTTTAGCTTTCAGTTTAAGAGAACTGTACGAAATTATAATCATTAATTATTATAGCCTTCAGTTACTAATGATATTGTATTATACATAATTGTAGATTGGTACACCAAAAACAACAAGAAAACTATTCCCAGAGTGATGTCTAAAATATTATTTTTAGCGCTGCTCCTAAAGGCTTCAGTGTCACCCATTTGGAATGAATGGGTAGGACTCGACATCCGGCCGTCACCACCGTTACTAAATCCGAGCACTCTTAGACGATACCTCTTGCCTGGACTTAAGTTGTTGACGTAAGCCTCTAGCTTGGAACCACCTGGTACTATCGTGTCATTAGCCGTGCTCATGTCTTGATCGTATTCCCATACACGTATCTTGTATCCAATCAATGGTTCTTCCTCCAGACTCGGTGTCACATAACGCCAGACGACCCTTATCGTTGATGGGTTTACACCATATATATTCACCGAGGACGGTGGTTTCTGCGGTGGTTTGCGATAAGTTCGCTCTAAGTATCGCTCACTCTCCGGACCTTCTCCAGCAGAGTTATAGGCCATTACCTTTAAGAAATTTGATTCTCATTTAAATCTTCCTCACAATTTATAAGTTTGTCGGTATATTTTAAATGTCTTTCTATTTATGTATTCTTTAAATAATTAATATAACATATAATGTAAATAAATATTTCAAACCATTACGACACTTTATAATTAAATTTTTTTAAGTATATTGTATATATTTTAAGTTTATTAAGTATCTTCTCAGTAGTTCATATAGAAATGCAAATAAAGGACTTTGCATCTTTTTCAGCTTTACCTTTACGTAATAATATGTATCTGGCTGCAATCCAACAACAAGTGACCAAGGACGAGTAGTGCGTGATAAGTAATAAGTAGCATCCTCTTCGGAAATAGTCTGCTGCCAATATTTGATTCTGTGGCCAATCAGCTTGCCTCGCACTCGCTCACGGGTCTGCTCAATAGGTTGCCAAGTGACGTTCAAGCTGGTGCTGTTGTAACTCATGGAGTACACTAATTGCGGTGCAACCTGCGGCATGTCCTCCGCGCTGTAGATTGTCTCGATATTAGATACAGGTCCCTCGCCCATTGCATTGATCGCTTGTACTTTCACTTCGTATTCTGTGTAGTAATACTGTTGTGGGATCGGCACGACACTGCTACCGATATTGCCGTATTCCTGCAGGAATAACGATTGGAATTCCTTTTCATATCCTTTGCGACGCCAGAATATCTTGTAATAGACTCCAGGACCGTTCTGATCGGACGGATTGAGAGGATCCCACGTGATCGTGAGATCACCAATTTTTCCTCCACCACCGTTAATATTCGACGGTGCTTTCGCAGGTTTATCGGACGGAGTGCTGTATCGAGGTGAGGGTAACGATGGCGGGCCGTAACCAAATTCATTGAAGGCAAGCACACTAAATTCGTAAGTGGAGTAAGGATTCAGAACGTTTTCGAGATTCGCCTCTTTTCGGCCATTGTATCTATCTGCTTCAAAAGCCGTAATATCTAAAAGCAATCATATATGTATTCATGTAAGACTAAAAGAGAAAACAGATATAATGAAGAAGCGTCGGAATATTTAATTTAATATTGCAAGTATCCTGGAAGCATCATAATTAATATGTACTCATTATTGAAATCGTTTCTGTAAGAAATCATAATTATGAAATATCAAACTTACTTTCTACAAGAGGAAACCACGTTTGATTCCAATCTGTTCGAGCACTGATTGTATACATAGTTATTGGTTTGCCATTCATGGCACCGTCGCTCCACCGTAATGTGGCTGAAGTTTTCAAGATACTCATCACCTGTACTCCACCAGGTGGTCCCGGAGGTCCCTGCACGATCAGATTAAGCTTGCTCGATATTGCACCAACGGCGCTTTTCAAGATACATTCGTATTCACCAGCTTCAGTGAATGTAGCATTTATAATATTCAAATATTCGCCATCGATATTTAATCGCGGATTATTCTGCAAATCTCGATCACGGATACGCATACCATTATGCGTCCAGATATACGCTACATCCAACATTTCGTCGATATGACCCAAACAGTGTAATGTCAGATTATGATTATAATACAGAACTATCTGTGACGGTAGTCTTTCGACAAATTGTGGTCCACCTACATGTATAAACAATTTTATATAATTACGTCTATGTAAACTAATTGTTAATTATATAGAAAAAAACTTAAATTTTTACAATATATAACGCAAATTTAAATATAAACAACATAAACAATAAATATTAAATTTACTGTTTGATAACTGATATATAATATAATTTAATACAATCTGTTAATATCTTTTTGCATAAATATATATCTTCTTATAAATTCAAGATTTCCTTGAGTATCAAGTGATTGACTTACGTAGCACGATTAGTCGTCCACGAGTTTCATCGTTGCCATATTGATTTGTCGCTGTGCACACGTATGTCCCTTCGTCGTCTCGCGATACCGGATTGATGATAAGATTTCCAGTTTCTAGAATTCTTCGCCTACCGCCCGATCCGATTATGTTTCCATCTTTCTTCCAAATAAATTTCGGCCTAGGTGCGGCTTCGGGATTGCACACAATAGTAACATTACCTCCTTCCGCCGCATATGTCTCAGATTCCATAGGCCGTTTCTTGAAGGAAGGTTTAAATGCTGAAATATCAAAGAGATATTATATAATGTCATATATTTACATAATAACTAAAGAATCTATAAATAATGATCCATTATTTTTCATTCACATTGCACAGTTGAATATTAAAAGAGAATATATAAATACTCACATAAGACTCTAAGTTGAGCCGATGAATACGTTATTTTCAGCTGATTCCTTGCGCGACATTGATACATGGCCTGATCCCTTTCAAAATCCACATGGCGTATATTTAGTACATTATCTTGTATAGTATAACGATCTCTATCTTCAGGCGGTAGAGTATACATATCCAAGAGTTCTCCGTTTTTAAACCAACTGTAAGTGACATCTGGTATGCCGAATGCTTCACAGGTCCAAGTTAAATCTGCATGATCATCCATGTGCTTATCAATCAACGGGATGGTGAAATTAGGCGCCGCCTGTATGGTCAACTGCACAGAATTTTCGATGGATAGTCTGTCGTTATACACTCGGCAAACATATTCGCCTTGATCCTCCACGTGTACACGAGGTAGTATCAATACTCGATTGAAATTTGCCGTATATGCTCCACGTGGCAAAATAGAACCTCTTTTTGTCCAATTGTATGACGGAACAGGACTGGGGAAATAAATTATTTATTATATTCACAAAATCCATATATGGAGAGGTGAAAATCATAGTGATGTTACTTAATTACAATTTCAAAAAACAAAAGGTTCTTTTCAATATATTTGCTTCAGTAGATTGCACCAATGATCTTAAGTTAATGATAAGTTTAAAAAAATGACACACCATTATCGCTTTCGTTCCTCCATATACAAGAAAAAAATTCGCATATATATGTAAAAGAAATATAAAATTAAGTATCGATATAGTAACTTACTATCCAAACGCGATGCATTCCAATCTAACGGTTTCTCCAGCTACTGGTGCTTCTGGAAATGCTTTTGGAAAATTATTAGGGAATTTCAACTGCTGGAAGGAAGCTGAAAAATTTAGAAAGTTATTATATTTATTATGTCATTGTTTTCTATTCTGTTAGATGCTTAAAATAAAATCCAAAATAATTACAGTGCATGTCCACTTTTAATGGAAAAAATGGTCCATTACGTCCAATGTCGAATGCTATGTTCTGAACATAGCAAGAATAATTTCCTCGATCAATTGTTTCCAAAGCAGAAAAATAAAGCGCTCCATCATGTGAGACAAATACGCGTTTATCCTCCTCAACGAAATTGGGAAAGTATTCACGCATCCAATAGTATGATACATCTGGGAAATGCTGTGGTGGATCGCAGTATATTACTTTACCCCAATGATTATCTCCGCGTTCTTCGGAACGTTTTAAATTAAACTCATTGATGAATCCGAATGACAGTTCAGCGCTCTCAGAAATAATCTTGCCAAATTTGTTAGTTGCCTTACAATGATACAAGCCAGAATCTATTTTCTATAAACAATAATA
Source organism: Mycetomoellerius zeteki (assembly GCF_001594055.1). Classification (NCBI taxonomy): domain Eukaryota; kingdom Metazoa; phylum Arthropoda; class Insecta; order Hymenoptera; family Formicidae; genus Mycetomoellerius; species Mycetomoellerius zeteki. The sequence continues at coordinate 2,804,065 of NW_017257632.1, forward strand.
AAATCGTTGATATTCATTAACATATATATTAACTTACATAATTCAATATAAGTTTTAAAATAACATGATATTTAAAAAAGAAACTAAAAGATATCTCACCGAATCTGGATCATAGATAATAAGTGTCCCACCACTCACAGTAAATTTTCTGTTTGTAAGAGGATCAATTTTTGTTGCAACAAGTCGATCGTTTACATACGTCTCCTTGAACCATTCGTAAGTAGGGGTAGGATAGCCACCTGCCAAACAGCTTAGTGAGACATCATTTTTTACATTTCTCTTTGACTGATCAAATACTTTGTTTATGGGCTGCTTTGTAAAATATGGTCCCCTTGGTATTTGAAGTGGGTTGTCAATGTTGATTCCATACTGATAAGTACGATCTTCTTCTACCAAGTTGTGAAGAGTAGCAATAGGTGCTTCACAGATATACAACAATTCTTCTCTACCAGTAACCTTTTCCAATCCCCAACGCTGAAGACTATTGGAATAGGAATACGCTAAATAATCTCTTCCTAATATATTGTCCACAGGCTCAGGTAGAAAGGCATTATCCATGTTTATCATTGTCGTACTGTCTGCCTCATTTATCCATAAACCACTCTGGAGTTTGACTCCGGTATACCATCGGCGATGTTGTGGATCTTGCCACAATAACTGATGAAGCACGAACCCATGCTCCTCCATTGTATTAATGGTAAGCAGATCACCTTGGAATGCTTGACAATTTCTGTGTGCATCTTCCCGTGGTCTCAGTGGGCTCTTGACAAAACGATAGCACGACTCTTGGAATCGTATCCAATGCTGGGGACACTTGTACTCTTCTCCGTATAAGATATTTTGTGCAAGCGCAGGAAGTAAGAGGATTAGCGAGAACACCGCAGTGATTAATAAACGAGACATCATTGCGGACATCTTGTAATTATACAACAGACATTTTATAATTTCCAGATTCAAGATTAGAGTATTTTATTAATCTCGATCGAGAATGTCACAACATTGAAACGTGACTTCGAGAAATTCAATAGAACTGACAAAGCGAAGTTCTTGAAGACACTCCCTGACGACAATCACCTCGTTAATTCATAATATTCTCGTTCGAATGTTTCGGTGTGCAATAATTCGATTCGATTAAGGCATTCGCCGCAAATGTGGATATCGAACTCACTTAAATGTACTAGATCTTATATAACGAATAAAGCTTTCTCGGAGAGAGATAAAATTAAAAAAATACGTTAAATAAAATCACGAGTTTTGAGTCAGCAACCTGCGACGCTACATCGCTAGCTAGACAGTAGACACTCCCTGTGACGAGTGACGAATGGTTACGGAATTCAACGAATGTTGACGAATGTTTAATTTTCGTAATTGCACCTTGCTACCACTTGCTATTTGTACTTTTTGCACACGAAGTGAAATAGGCATATACGTGAATTCTCTTCTTTTCTCTTTCTCTTCTTCTTTTTTCTTCAAATAAGTAAAGAAACGCCAAATATTAGGGCCACTTTCACCAACGCCAGTTAACTTATGGCTCCTGCACATTGAACGCGGAAACACTTGCCGCGCGGCACACAAAATGTGACGCGATAGCCAATAAGCTTAGAGCTTCTAATATGATTCGTATGTACGTGACCGGACAAAACCTCCGGTTGTAACAATTATTATTTTAAATCGTTTGTATTTCGTATGAAGAGTTTTGAAGTGCAAATAAAAAGGTTTGTGAGTCATTCTATTAATTACAATTAATAATTCTTTTTTTGGACCATGTACTTAACCGAAATAATTAACCGGATCCAAATTCAACAAAGTTTATACATGGAATCGTTTGTATTTCGTATGAAAAATTATGAAGTACCATTAAAAACATTTGTGAGTCACCCAAACATTTTTAATTAAATATTAAAATATTATGGCTGCATTTCGTTATTCACTGTCAGTATTGACAATATGACGTCATAAAGTAATACTGCAGAAGCGTTTTGAAATTACTAATAGTACTTTTATGACGTTATTTTTTAAATTTTGATAAAATTTGGAATTATTAATTATATTCATATCTTTGCGTGCTTTTTCTGCATCTACTTTAATATGTCATTAATATGTCATAACTTTTTGACATTATTCATTTCGACATCTAAAAAAACAAATTTTTTCCTGATTTC